>NW_026693331.1:0-6299 GCF_021218885.2 Marmota monax
TAAGCACACAATGAACCTCTCACATCTTCCAGATTACCCATCACAAGATCCCTATGAATTTAAAACATACTCAGCCACCAACAACTTATACTTCTCAAATGCATGAGACTAACATAATTATATATCAGGACCACACATTCTACTAACATCATGAAAGTCATCAAGAATTACATGCCACAATATACAAAAAACACAATTACTAAGCATCCTGTATACACAGATATAGGGACATGGGCCTTTTTCTATCACTACCACCTTTCTTTTCCTTTTTCCTTCCTGGCCAGAGATTCTAAACACACACATCCACAAATCCATGAACATACACCTAATCACTTGGGTGCCTGCATACAAAACACAAAAATGCTAGTCTTGCATGCAATGAGACAGAGAGTTTGATACCAGCACACACGATTAATGCACACATTAATCTCTATCCATGTATGAATATATACATAATTTCTAAACAGGAAAGGAGAGATAGACACATAAATATATCCAAATCATGAATATAAAGAATCTTTAAAACACTACAAAGTATTCCACATCTCCAGAATGCAGCCTGCTAACCTCACCAGCCAAATGTTCCTCTCCACACCCAGAAATGGCATAGCATTCTCCAAAGAAATACACCTTGAATACTCCTAGCAACCTCATTCCCAATGAAGAAATTTATAGAATTCAACCAACCATATACAAATCCACAAATCAATTTGCATGCCCATGACACAAAAATTATCTCAAGAATATCATCTAAAACACACATAAGCTCACTTATAAATCCCAAATAATAACAGGTGAAAAGAATACATTTGATTTTACTCAAATGCTAACAAATAACTGTATCATGTGTCCCTAAAACATATAAACACAATTCCCACAGCCCCTGTATGTATGCACAATGCCACCTCTTCATCACATACATAATCCTTACTTCCCAGTTACAAATAACTTTCTATATCATACATATATGGCCCCAGAATGCAGAAATCAACTGCCATGTCCCTTAAATACACATACTAATTGACATCTAAATATTCTCCTTCTCACAACTATTACTAATACAGGCCACACAAACACACATACACCTGAGTTGTAGTAGTTAATACAACCTCAAGACACAAGTAACTCTCCATAGGCATCTCATTTCTACACAGTTCCCCATTACATAAAAATATGCTAATATACCCAATTATACACAAAACATTATACTATACAAGCTCACACACTCCCAAATATGAATAACTCCATGTCTTCAAAAATGCAGAACCCTACCAACTCCACACCACCCTTGAACATATTCATCCTACTACTCCACCAAATTAGTAACTGACCAGCCTTCAGGCATGCAAGTACATATACATGAATAAAGAAATTTTTTATAAAACCCACATAACCAAGTACCATATCCCAAATATACAAACACCCCTCCTCCACTTCCCAACTACATCAATCACATGGCAAACCCAGAGATATATACCCAAACACATTCATTAACATAGCCCATACGCAAACACACATATTACACCCAAACATCCCAAGGTGCATTCATGAGCCTAAGCAAATAAACAACAGCCCTCCAAATACACCAAACCCTGCACAGTCTCACAAAACACATCATGACTTTCCCTTGGTCTCAAATAGCCACCCAGACACCACCACCCACACCCGTGAATACTTATCAGATTCTCATGGGTAAGTTGAAAACAGAACAAACCCTAATCTTTGAATGTATATCAACACATTAGGGACACCAGCACCCCACAAAAAAAGAGTAAAAAACACTCAAGCCCTCTGAATTCTTACCATCCCTCCAGGACAAGCACAACATCTCATTTTCTCATACAAATAACCACCCCATGATCTTCATGCCCATCAAAATGAAAGAAAAACTTCCTGGCATCCAGAAATACATACAAGGACTGCCCAACAGCCCACCAACACCATGTGAGAGCATATCATCAATTTCACTGTGTAATACATGAGAACCACAAAATTGAGTATAAAATATGAATCTTTTTATTGCAAAAATGCCTTTTGTTCAAATGGCTCTCTTATAATAATTATAATCAAAGAGTCATCATGAAAGAACATATAAGCCCTTCACCCAATCAAAATCCAATTCTCTTAGCTTATACTTGCCCTGTCTCTCACAGATTATCTGCACACTATAAACCCAGCTAGAAATGCACAAGACCCTCCCTTCTTGGAAACTCCCTAGTACAAAGTTATGGGAGAAGGTCACACCTGAAAACATGCTTGCCAGAAATGTTGACCATGCCAGGCATGGTGGCACACACCTGTAATACCAGCACCTTGGGAGGCTGAGGCAGGAGGATCGAGAATTCAAAGCCAGCCTCAGCAACGGTGAGGTGCTAAGCAACTCAGTGAGAACCTGTCTCTAAATAAAACACAAAATAGGGCAGGGGATGTGACTCAGTGGCCAAGTACACCTGAGTTTTAATCCCCAGTAAGCAACCCCCCCTCTGAAAAAAAATGAAAAAGAACTGTTGACCACAACAAAACCCACAAACCACTCTAATCAAGAATTTTAACAGAGAAACCTTGATCCCTTAAGTCTTGTTTAGGTATACTGGACCAGAACTCTTGGTGACCATACATGAATAAAATAAGATATCAACAGCCCACACTCCAGAAGAGGCTACTTTTTTGAAATACCAGACAACTGATGCACCCATCTAGGAATATCATAAGTTCCTTGAAGCCTAACATCTTCCATTCCATCAGGCCAGCTTGTTGCTAATAAAGCTCACTCCCACTAATTCTCAAGTCATTGACTCTACTGAGTTACAGTGAAAACACACACACACAATGTAAAATGCTCAACAGAACACAAACAAATTCTCTCCTGAAATTCTTCCATATCAAAAATATATATGCTAGGGGCTGGGCCTGGGGCTGGGGCTCAGTGGTAGAGCACTTGCCTAAAACACCTAAGGCACTGGATTCTATTCTCAGCACCACATAAAAGTAAATACATAAAATAAAGGAATTGTGTGCATCTACAACTATGCTAGCTTTTAACCTCTCATGTACTGGTCTCACTGCCCCTAAATTAACATATATTAACCCAAACATTGTACAAAGACACACTACTCTGAAATACAAAAACAACTCCCACAATCATGAACACAAACACACATTTGTTTTTTCCTTCCTCAGAATGGAAATGAAAGTAATGAATTTGAGCTGAACAGTAGTAGACTATGTTGGATACTGACACCTGCAGCCTGGATCTATTCTCAATGAAGGGACTCGTTTACCAATTTCTGGGAAGGCTGCTGGAAACAGCCTTGGCTGTCAGCTCCTTTGACACTGCATCAGCTATGGAGAGCACCCTCAAGAGCTCTTACAACTTTCTAGGGAGGTTTCATGGATAGATGGGTAATAAAAAGATGAGAATAGCCCTAATGACAATATTAATCCTCTACTGACACATGAGGCTAGCTGAGACTGTTTGGGGGCCTGAGTCATATTTCAACTTTTCCTCGACCTGATTATGCCTTCTTTGAACTTTTCTTAAAAAAAAAAAAAAAAAACAGCATGCTTACAAAACTGTCTCAGGGACTGAACTGCAAGGAACTCAACATAAGACAGCATTCTTTGATTCCTTCAATGTTTACTCATTAAGCACCAAGAGGCACTGAAAGACCATCCCTCTTATGGATATTTCACCCCACAGAAGGAAATAGACAATAAGCAAGTATATGTATTATGGATTCACACATGGAGTTTTTGGAGAGATCAGTCAGAAATTAGATTAAGGGACAGGGTCTCTACAGAAAGAAGGGAAGGGCTACAAATATAGACTTGAGGAAAAGTGCAAATGGAAGAATACATTCCCTCATACTAAATGGTTCCAACTTCTGTGTTTTTCTCTTCACTGCATACAATCTTATCTTAAGGTGTACATTCATTTTCGGGTGCACTAGATACCTAGTGAACCCATATTGTAGACTAACAAACACTGGAAAATTCAGCAATTCAAAATGATAGGCATTTATCCTCTCAGGCATGGCATCTGAGGGTCAGGATTAGGGATGGCTCTGCCAGACAGCTCTCCTTCCCCAGTCTGGCCTCACTCAAGTGACAGGGACATGCAGCTCTCCCAGGGCCATGTCCTCCAGCAATCAGCCTCATGATGTCCTCCTGTCAATGACAGAAAAAAAAGAGGAGGACTCCCAGCAAGGCAGAAAGCTCAGAGCCAGGACACAAGGAGTCACATGGCACGGGGCAGAGATTCAGTGAGGTAGGGAACCAGGTCATTTCTGCTACTCCCTCAACTAGGTGTAGACTCTGGGGAACAAATTTTACCCAAGAGCAAGTTATCATACTTGAACTTTTGGAAAGTCAAAAACACACCCTCCTATCTCTTTTTTATTCTTCATTGCTTACTTAATGCAGTCACTGAAAGATGCTCTGGAGGATTTGAAGACAATGGGACTGCTCCCTTTCCCTGAGGTATCAATCCTACATGAGACAGATGCTAAACTCAATGTTCTTATGAGGGAGAGGTGGAAGTTGGGGCTTTAGGAGCAAGAGCAGGGAGCCCATGTTCCCCATGGGCTATAAAATACATGCTGATGCACTGATATGGATGGAAAGTGGGGGGTGTATTAAAGAGATGGATATTATGGATGGACCAATAAACAGGATACCAAACATTTTGGCAATTACTAAGAACACACCATTCACTGCTCCAAGCACTTTACACCTTAACTCTAGTCTTCACAATCGTGTAGAGTTAGCTTTATTATTCCAGTTTTATAGAAAAGTAAGCTGAGGCTCAGAGAGGTTAAGACACTTGAACAAAGCCACTTGCCCAAGGGTCAGTGCATCACTGAACACTGTGATACACTGTGTTTAGTGGCACCAGTTTGTTTGGGAAATTTAAGCATGGTGGGACACTTACACCCCTGTAAACAAGAAGTCAAGGCTCTTCTGCCTACTCCTAAAGCACATCTTACTAGCATACCTCTAGTGTGTGTGTGTGTGTGTGTGTGTGTGTGTGTGTGTATGAGGTTTGGGAGGCACATGGTAGCTGAGGCACAGATTTTGCAGGCTTTCGACAGCTTAACCCAAGAAACCAGGTGTCTCTGCCCACCAGCTGTGTCCCAGAGAAGCCAACAGCCCCTGTAGCTGCCCAGCTGCTTATCAGAAGGTTCTGCATGGAGAGAACATCTCCCATCTCACCTCATGCCCAAGAAATCACACAACTTTATGACTTCTGCCCATGATGTAGCCAACGCTATGAACGTTCTGCTCTCCATAGCTATCTGCCCACCATGCTAACCATTTCATGACCTAGATCCAGGACCACACAAATGGTGAAGAATTATGTTCCTGCTTCAGGAACAGACCTCACTGAATCTATCCACACAAAGAAAAACAGAAATCAAAATTTAGGAGAATTCTTTGGCCCTGAAAATTCAACTAACCCAGTGAGGATCAATGTAGTTATCTCTGCATAGACCAAGGGTCCATAATCCCTGATGCCCAACTCACAATACATGTAGAGAATCCAAACAGACTGTTGCCTGAATGTCATTACTTCACACAAACATGTACTCATACATACTGAACACACACACACACACACACACAAACACACATGAGCACTCACACACACACAAACACATACACACACACACACAATATGCTAGTAAATATTTAATAAGATATTCTCCAGGGGAGGCAAGCAATCCTTCACTTTTTTAAAAACAGAATATTTATTTTTTGTTGTAGTTGGACACAATACCCCTACTCCATTCATTTATTTCTGCAGTGCTGAGGATTGAACCCAGGGCCTCACACATGCTAGGCAAGTGCTCTACCGCTGAGCCACAACCCCAGCCACCATGCCTTCACTTTCAATGTAAGTGCTGTAACCACCCTGCCATGACTAATTTCAGCCTACCAACCTGATGCCACTGAACACAGAATGAGACAGAGATGAGCACCATCAGCCATCACAAGCTAGTGCCAGCCAGCTCCAGCCCATATGTAAATATGTGCACACATTCCACCTGTACCCCAAGAAGGAACTACAACTCCAACCACAAATGTACAAATAAATCTACATCACATATCTCTAAAACACACACTGCTCATAACTCCTGCACAGACACAGATCTATGAAATAGGGAACAGGGTCAGTAGGTGTCAGTGGGTCTTGGTTTAGCAGGCCACTTGTGAGCTGGTCTTGGTTAACAAAAGATACCTGCAGTTTCAGGCCTCCTACTCAACCATAAATATCCTGCTAGCGTCTGACTGGACAAAAT
>NW_026693332.1:0-77960 GCF_021218885.2 Marmota monax
GACTTTATAGACAGGAACTATGAAGAGGGCTCCAACTGTGGCCTGTGGGCCAGTGCTCAATCTCCTTATGATTTAACTTCTGGAAATATGGCAAGAAGAAAAACAGAAAAATATTGTATAACATCTTGTATAGTTTCAACTGTGACACCTTCTTTATCCTTATCTCAAAACATTCAAAATGCTCATTTTCTTTATAATGTGGCTCAAAATACTTCCAATTCCTTGTGAATCAGGTAAATATTGATGAAAAGATTGAGACTAAATTAAATTCTTTGAAAGCTACTGTTGTAATTAACTTTCCATTCTCAAACTTAAGCAAAGGCTTAGATGCCATGCTGGCTATGTCTGTGTTACTGCACCCAAATATAATTCTTCCCAATTGGATTGGATAAAGGCAAAAAATCATCTGGTGGGCATTTTGCATAGCAATAACAACAGTGTGGACCTCATGGGGTGATATCACATCTAGGATATTCAGAAAAGCAGGATCAATCTCATGCATCCTGCATCTGTAGCTTAAGAAATACTTCATGACTTAAATGGCTTTAATCCTGGGAATATGTTGAAACATTCTGCATGCTTTATTTTTGGAATGATGTGTTTGCTACTAATTTTCTTCTGTGTTATTACAATAGATTGCTACACCCTCAGAAAATAGATCCAAGAATCTCTTGGAACCACACAACACTTACATTTAAAAAATTAAGTAGGAGGAGATGCTGGAGGCTGTGAATGAATTATGGGTTATTTGAGCCATATCAAGGGGGTTGCTTTTCTGGGAACACTCAATGAAATTCCACCAATTCAAGACTGCTCAGATTATGCTGACACCCTGTCCATTGGGTCAGGTAGTCCTAGTTTCAAACACAGGAGATGGTCATAACCTGCTAAGCCCCAACCAAGTTGTCTTTACCATCTTCTTCCTGTTTTCCTCTGGAAGTCTTTCACTCTGAATACCACTGGCATTCTGACTCACTTGAATAAAGTGCATGGACTCCATCAGAACTGAATCATCCCACTGTGCCCCCACTTTTCACTTATTCCTGTGTCTTGTCCTTATTTCTTACATTACTCATACCTTCAGTATTTCTGACACTCTGCCCTATTTCAAGGATATTGTGTAAATGTCATAAGACTGGCTACACAAAGAATTTAAGTTAACTATATAAATCATGCTTAAAGAGCTAATGAAATCTTTTAGAAGATTTTTTAAGATGTCAATGAACCTTTATTTTATTCATTGATATGTGGTAGTCAGAATTGAATTTAGTGCCTCACACATGCTAGGCAAGCACTCTGCCACTGAGCCCCAGCCCCACTAAAGAAAACTTTGAACACAATATAAGAGGAAACCCAGAGAATGGCTACTCACCAAAGGAAGAATATTAATACAAAGATGGAAATTACAAGAGAAACCAAATGAGAGTCTGGGCACTCAAAACCTCAGTACTGAAGTGAATAGAACCCTAAGATGATGAACAGTGGATCAGAACATGCAAAACAGTTTGCAAACTTAAGAAGATTATCTGGAATGACATGCAGGTAAAGAGAGCATGGAAAGAATGAACAGCAGAGTAACATTTTTGATATGAGGTGTCCCCCAAATGCTCATGTGTTATACATTTCAGAGTTGAAATGATGAGTTTATGAGAGCTGAAAACCAATTCGTGGATTACACCATTTGATAGGCTGATAATTTGGACACATTCATGAGTGGTAACTTGAGGCAGGTATGGTATTGCTACAGAAAGTATGTCACCAGGGGCATAACCTTAGGGATTATAGTATCCCTGATGACTTGCACTCAAGCTCTCTCTGCTTCTTGGTGGCAACATCTGGACTTGTTTTCCAATGCAATACCCTTCAGGCATCATGTACTTACTGCCACACCTTGGGCAGACAACAATGTGCTCAACTCACCATGGACTGAAACCCTGAAGCCAAGAAAAAATATCTTTTTCTCCTCAAAGCTGTACTTGTCATGTCTTCTGAAAAAAGTGATGAAAAGATGACTAGAACAACCACCTAAGAAATTTCTAGGAAACCATGAACATTGCCAACAAGTACTCAATTGTAAACACCAGAGGAGGGAGAAAGAGCGTAAAGAGAATCAAAACATACATGAAAAAATAGTGCATAAAACATACCAAATATGATGATACACATGAACCCATACACCAAGGTGATAAATTCCAAGAAAACACACCCAGTGAGACCCTCATCAAGACTCTGTAGTCCAACTGTCCAAAACTGAAAAACAAAAGTGACTCTGAGAAGAGGGGAAAAATTCAAATGAAAACACAGAAAAACTGTATATCATAAAATGAGCCTCCAGAAAATAAAGGGATGGTGATGGCAGACTAGGATGCTCCCAGCCCTTGCTCTCCCATTAGAACTCCAAATGACAACAACATACTAGGGAATAAAATTTTGGCAAGTGTAGAAATCAATCCACATTCTGCAGCTATGAAATGAATGATTACCCACTTCAGGAAAACAAAATCCAAATAGGAAATTTCATGACATATTGGTTCAACTTGCCCCACTTTCTTGTGACATGGAACAGCAAAACTGGAAGCAACATACACACTGCTGCTAACTTGCTCTGACCAAAGAAACAAACACAAGTAATTTTCAACCTTCTGGCATCTCAGAAGGGATGTCTGGGAGATTGTGTTCTGTCTCACTTGACTCAGTATTCACTTCAGAAAAGAAGGGTAGCATATTTTAGATCTTGGGTATAAGGAAGTTTAAAGCTCTATTGAATATGAGGTGTTGATCTTCATGAGGCCTGCACAACTAATAGCAACTGGGGTCAAGGAACAAGAGCAGTAAATATAATAGAACATCAGAAGTCCCAGAGAATGTGTATGAGGACTGTCAGAAACAGACACTTAAAAGGAATGAATATAAGCATATTAGGAAATTCCAGGAAAGATTGAGCCACCAAATGGAACTGAGAAGACATTGTACTTCCTGGATGATAACTGAACAGTTTGCCTTGTATGGATCTAGTCTATAAATTCTATAGGCATAGTGACTGTCCTTCAAATGACCAGTTTAAAAAAGAAACAAGATAGAAAGAAAGAAAGAAAGAAAGGGAAACTTGACCTACCCAAAAGACCAAAATAAATCTGCCTAAAGCAACAGTGGGAACTAGAAAAAGGCTTAAGACATATTACAAAAAGACATCTGTCAGACTTAAATATCCTCAAGGGCTAAGGGACAACATGGATAGAGAACTAAGGAAAACAGGAAAGAGGTGTCAACAAAAAGATTATAAATAAAAGTACAAACTGTAAAGAAGAACCAAATTTTGCAATAATAGTAAAACTTGAGTATAAAATAAAATAGGAATATTAAACTGCAACCCAAATACGAAGAAGACTAAGTTCCAAGAGAGATCATTTGAAATTATCCACTCTTAAGACAATAAAATTAATGAAGAAACAAAAACAACTACTAAAGCACACAGCCACAAAGCAGACTTAAAAGTGAATTATGGCAATATTCAAATGAAAAGTCAGAGAGAAAGACATATTGGAAATAATAATGGCTGAAAACTTCTCAACTGATAGCTGGGCATGGTGGTTCACACCACTATACCCAGCAAATTGGGAGCCTGAGTTAGGAGGATCACAAGTTAAGAGCTGGCCCCAGCAACTTAGCCAGGTCCTAAGATACTTATCCAAAATCTGTCTCACCTGGGCACCCGGGCACATGGGTAATTCCAGTGGTTAAGGAGCTTGAGAAGGAGGATCGTGAGTTCAAAGCCAGCCTTAACAAAAGCGAGGCACAACGCAACTCAGAGAGACCCTGTCTCTAAAAAAATACAGAACAGGGCTGGGGATGTGGCTCAGTGGTCAAGTGCCCCTGAGTTCAATTCTTGGTATGCCTCCTCCCTCCTAGGAAACCCTCACTGCTTATGTGCCCCAGAATTTAATTCCTGGTACAAAAGAAAGAAAGAAAGAAAGAGAGAAAGAAAGAAAGAAAGAAAGAAAGAAAGAAAGAAAGAAAGAAAGGAAGGAAGGAAGGAAGGAAGGAAGAAAGAAATCTTGGTGCTAAAAGAAGAAAAAAAAGAATATGAAAGCAGATTTATAAAAACAAAAAACACTAATACACTAGGGATTCTACTCAAGAATATCAGATTTCTCAGCAGAAACCTAGAATATCAATAGCATCTGGGATGATACTTTTAAAATGCTTAAAGAAAATAAACTGACAAACAAGAATACCAGGGCCAGCAAACTGTCCTTCACATTGAGAAAGGAATTAAGACATTTCGTGACCCTCCCCCCCCCAAAAAAAAGAAAATGGGTGATCAATTACATTGCCAGTAGAGATGCTGTTTAAGAAATTTTAAAGGGAGTCCTTCCAATTGAAATTAACAAACCTTCAATAGGAACGCAATATCTTAATATAAAGTTCTCTGATGTATGTAAATGTATGTGTATGGATGGAAAAATATAAAAGATTATTTTTGAAATTGGGACTTTTAACTTTTTATTTTCCTGAAGCAATCAAATGAAAAAAAAACATGCAAATTGTACATCGATAATAATGAGTAGCCAACAGATGAATTTTTTGTGACAATAAGACAAAGGGGAG
The DNA here is from genome assembly GCF_021218885.2 of Marmota monax. Taxonomy (NCBI): domain Eukaryota; kingdom Metazoa; phylum Chordata; class Mammalia; order Rodentia; family Sciuridae; genus Marmota; species Marmota monax. Next base: position 4,609 of record NW_026693332.1, read on the forward strand.
GAGAAAAAGCTGCAAAGGAGTCTTGGGTGTGATTAAAGATATTGGCTTAAAATGCATTGTGATAACTTTAGAATGTTACTTGTAATTCCCTTGGCATCTAAAGGAATTTGGTGCTCTTTTAACCATCAGGAGTCACTTTAAGTGTAAATGGGTTAAACTCCCAAATCAAAAGCCACATGTTGGTAAAATTGGTTTAAAAACAGGATCTGAGAAGATTGAAAGTGGTGGATTAAAAGGAAGTTTGCTTTTGCAATTGCTCCATTTCTTTGGATTCCAATGCTTGGGGGTACCGCTTCTCAGCAATGTAGATTAATGAAGAAATTCACTGAAATTCATTATAAGATAGGCAGAGACTCTTAGAGACCCAGAAATTTGAACCTACAGAACAAAGGAAAAGAGGATTTTTGAGCCAAGCCAGTGGCATCTGGGGCAGAGGTTCACCACAAAGGGGAGGGAATAACACAAACAGAAAAACACAAAGGACAAAGATGACATAGAAAAACCTGGAGAACAGAAAAGCAGTCTAAACTTGGCTGTATGGTAACCTGGTGTTTGAAAAGAACTCTGTGATACTTGACCTGCAAGCAAAAGACCTGAGTTGATCCCCTCCAAATAGGCTAAACCACAGCCTGTTATTGTGCAAGCCCAGGAGATCACAGGAAATATTACCATGCTGTCTCTCAGCCCATTCATGAACATCACGCCCATTTTTCACTTTGATCAGGACCTTCCTGCCTGCAGTCACACAGAGCCAGAGGAATGACTGCACTCCTGCCCCCCATATAACAACATGGGGCTCCCTCATCCCGCCCCCTCTTAGGACACAGCAGACATCACCATAACCCTCCCCATGTAGTAGCCTCCAACTTGAGACAATGGACGGACAAGGCCTAGAGGCAGCTGTCCACCACAGCACTGCATACGACAATGCTACAGCAGCAACAGGTCACCCATGCCAACACAAGGCCCACCCTTTCAACTCCATCTCTGAAAGCCATCACCTCTATCTTGGGACCTCTTTGCCACCATCTTGGGTTACCTCTGCTGCCACCACCACCATCTTTCATTGAATCAGCTTCCATCTCGGGACACTGGATGGGGCCAGGAAACCCAACTACAGGATTGGTTACACCAGAGGTATCCCTGCTAGGTGTGCTATTACCCACCATCTTCTTGAAGAAGCAGGAGAGAGCCTTGCATGGGGTTGCCACTTTTTCTCTTTTCTCATGCTAACAGCCAACATGTTTGGATTCCTCTTTCACTTTTCCTAAGATCTAATGTCTCTATATTCTCACCCCCTACCTCATAAATACCACACCCTGTACCCCTGGCCTTCTTTCTTTGCCCATCATTAGGAAAAAAAATCCAAACAGGTAATTTCATTACAAGCTTGCTCACCCTGCCCCACTTGCTTGTAGCATGGAACAGTGCAAGACCACTGATGAGCTCACTTGCACAGTGGACACCCATAGGTGTATGGAGATGCATGTAACCCACTGAGACTGCAGAGAATTTCTGCCCACTCTCTGCAAGCCACCCACTGCCATTTACTACCTCATTACTGAACAAATAAAAAACAATTTTCAACATTCTGATATCTAAGAAGGGGACACCTAGGAGGTAGCTTTCTCTCACTGGACTCAGCACTCAGCTAAGAAAGGAAGTGTAGCATATTTTAGAGCTCAGGCATATGAAAGTTTAAAGCCCAGTTTGATACAATGTTCTGATCTACATGCGCACAATGAAGGGAAACTAGGAAACAAGGAATGTGGGGAGTAAATATAATAGAACATCAAAGATCCCAGATTATGGGTGAGACTTTCATGGAAATAAAGACACTTAAAAGGAACTCAATAAAAGTATCCTGGAAAATTGGTCGAGAAACATATACAAAGGCCCAGAGAATACTGAACCAAGCAAAAATGTACTTGGCTGATAACTGAACATCTTCCCGTGTGTGGATCTAGTCTGCACATGCTAGGCCTACTAGTGGTTCTTCAAATGATCCATTAAAAAAAAAATACAATGAATAAAAAAGAAAAAAAAAACCTGACCTACTCAAAAGACCAGAATGAATTACCAAAGCCAACCCAGAAAAATAAGTCTGAAGACATTTTACACAAGGACACATGCCAGAATTAAATATGCTGAAAGGCTAATGGACAATATACATACAGAACTAAGAAAAAGTGGAAAGAGATGTAAACAAAAAAGATTTATCAAGAGATACAAACTGTAAAGAAGAGGATTGTAGCAAGAGAGTAGACAGGAATAATTTAGAGTAGTGAAGTACATGGGAAAACAGTAGAGTACATAAAACAAACAAACAATTGTATTTAGAAAAATATAGATGTTAAAATAGTAAAATTTGGAGACAGAAAGAAAAATGAAAGGAGAAAAAGAAAAAAGAATAAAAGAGGGCATATAAAACACGTCTATATTATATAATTTACATGACTCGCTCTTCAAAATCCTATTTCCTACAAAGTTCTTGGTTTTATGTATGTTGGGGATGTGATGGCTGTCCACTGGAGATCCAATCTGTGAGTTGCCCCCACCTTATATGGTGAAAATGTTGTGTCAAGATGGAGGTGGTCTGCTTTCAGTGCCAGGTATCTGGTGAGGTGCGGAGAGCCGGGCGATGGTGTTGTGCTGTAGGTGGGTATCAGCTGAGTGACCTGCATGGGAGCAGAGTGAAGCCTTGGGGATATGCAGATGTTTTGATAGGTGATTCAGCTAATGTGCTCTCCAAGTCTTGCATGGGATAGAACTTTGGGCTTTGGGTCCTTATCCAACAGCAGGCATCCTGCTCGAACGCTGAGGCCCAGAGCCCTGCACCGGTTCATAGCACTGGTGATTTCTGGGGAGATTGGCTGTATAGGGGTCTTCTAACACTCTCAGAGATACATTATTCTGAATAGGTGATATCTGGGTCCCAGAGGGACACAGAATACTGCCTCCATCTCTCCCTCCATCTTTCCAAGCTGTTTCATTAGTAAACATGTTAATAACAACAAATTGTTCATAAGGGGAATGTGGATGATATTGGGCTCTGCTAACATTGTTCTTCCCAACAAAGGAGAGGTGTTGGAACCCTACCAGAGCACTACAAACCTGTAGGGTAAAAACAATAACTCTCCAGACACACAGAGCTGGGAAGGAAGGCACACAAGCAACATGAAAAGACAAGCGAAGAATGAGCCCCAAACAAATCAAGACACCAAGTCCTTAGAATCATTGGCAGCCACAGCAGAAGAAATGACAGAGAAAAGGTTCAGGATGTGTGGATAAAATGTTCTGTGAACTCAAGGATGATAGAATAGGGCAAATACAGGCAGTGAAAGATCACTTTGACAAGGAGCTATGTAAACAAATACAAGAAGAAAAGATCACCTCAAGAGAAGATAGATGTTCTAACAAACAAACAAACAAACATAAAACCCAAACAAAAAGAAATCCTTGAAATGAAAGAAACGATAAACCAAATTAAAATCTCAAATGAAAGCATCACCAACAGAGTCGACGACTAGGAAGATAGGACATCAGACAATAAAGATAAAATAAAAAGTCATGAAAAGAACATAAATCACAAAGTGATAATGCTAAGAAACCATGAACAGAACATTCAAGAAATATAGGATAGCATAAAAAGATGAAATTTAAGAGTTATTGACATAGAGGAAGGCATAAAGGTCCAAATCAAAGGAATGAACAAGCTATTCAATGCAATAATATCAGAAAACTTTCCAAACTTGAAGAATGAGTTGGAAATCCAATTTCAAGAAGCCTACAGGATGCCGAATATACAAAATCTCAACAGTTCCACACCAAGACACATCATAATGAAAATGCCCAACATACAAAATAAGGAGATAATTTTAAAACCACAAGAGAAAGGAATCAGATTACATATAGAGGAAAACCAACTACGATAACGGCAGATTTTTCAACACAGACCCCGAAAGCCAGAAGATCCTGGAATAACATATATCAAGCTCTGAAATAATATGGGTGCCAACCAAGAATCTTGCCAACCAAAATTAAGCTTTAGATTTGAAGATGAAATAAAAACCTTCCATGATAAACAAAAGTTAAAGAATTTATAGCTAGAAACCTGGCACTACAAAACATCCTTGGCAAAATATTCCATGAAGAGAAAAAAAAATCAGCAGGGAGATGTAGTACCCTAAAGAAAAAACTAATCAAAGAAGAAAATCAAATCAAGTTATATAACAAAAATAAACAAATATGGCTGGAAATACAAACCATGTCTCAATAGTAACCCTGAACGTTAATTTAATGGCTTAAACTCACCAATAAGAAGATATAGACTAGCAGAATGGATCAAAAAAAGGAAGAAGGAGGAGGAGGAGGAGGAGGAGGAGGAGCAATAATATGCTTCCTCCAGGAGACTCTTCTGATAGGAAAATACATATACAGACTGAAGGTGAAAGATTGGGTAAAATCATACCACTCAAAAAACCTCAGAAGCAAGCAGGATTTTTGATCCTCATATCAAATAAACTAGACTTCAAGCCAAAGTTAATCAAAAGGGATAAAGATGGATATTACATACTGCTCAATGGAACCATACACCAACAAGACATAGCAATTATATATATATATCCCAAACCATGGTGCAGCTATGCAGCTATGTTCATCAAACAGTCTTCTCAAGTTCCAGAGTCAAATTGACCACAACCCAATAATCTTGGATGACTTTAACATACATCTCTCTCCACTGAATAGATCTTCCAAACAAAAGCTGAACAAAGAAACTATACAACTAAATAATATAATAAATAACTTAGAATTAACTGACATATATAGAATATTTCAATCTGCATCAAGCAGATAAACTGTCTTCTCAGCAGCACATAGATCCTTCTCTAAAATAGACCATATCCTATGCCACAAAAAACTCTTAGCAAATACAAAACAGTACAGATACTATCGTGCATTTTATCAGATCATAATGGAATAAAATTGGAAATCATTGACAAAATAAAAAGTAAAAATTTTTCCAACACCTGGAGATGAAACAATATGCTACTGAGTGAACAATGGGTTGCAGAAGACATTAAGGAGGAAATTACAAAATTCTTAGAGGAAAATGAGAACATAGACACAATATATTGAAATCCCTGGGACACTACAAAAGCAGTAATAAGAGTAAAGTTCATTGCATGAAGTGCATTTCTTAAAAGAAGAAAAATTCAACAAATAAATGACCTCACAATACATCTCAAAGTCCTAAAAAAAAGAAGAACAAATCAAGAGCAAAAGCAGACGAAGGCAAGAAATAATTAAAATTAGAGCTGAAATCAATGAAATTGAAGTAAAATAAAAACAACTGAAAACAATGACAAAACAAAAGTTGGTTCTTTCAATAAATAAATAAAACAGACAGACCCCTAGCTACCCTAACAAAGAGAAAGATAGAGAAAACTCAGATTACCAGCATATGTGATGAAAAAGGTACTATCACAACAGACACTATAGAAATACAAAGGATAATTAGAAATTATTTTGAAAACTTATACTCCAATAAAATAGAAGATATTGAAGGCATTGACAAATTTCTTAATTCATATGATTTGCTTGGATTGAATCAGGAAGATATACACAACTTAAACAGACCAATATCAAGTGATGAAATAGAAGATGCCGTCAGAAGTCTACCAAGAAAAGCCCAGGACAGGATAGATACACAGCAGAGTTCTACAAGAACTTTAAAGAAGAACTAGTACCAATACTCTTCAATTTATTTCAGATAATAGAAAAAGAGGCAGCACTTCCAAACTCATTCAATGAGGCCAATATCACCGTGATTCCAAAACCAGGCAAAGACACATCAAAGAAAGAAAATTTCAGACCAATATCTCTAATGAATGTAGATGCAAAAATTCTCAATAAAATTCTGGCAAATCTAATAGAAAAACATATCAAAAACAAAAATATATCAAAAAGATCATGCACCATGGTCAAGTGGGGTTCATCCCAGGGATGCAATGTTGGTTCAACATACTGAAATCAATAAATGTAATTCAACAGATCAATAGACTCTAAGATTCATATCATCGTCTCAATAGATGCAGAAAAAGCATTTAACAAAATACAGCACCCTTTCATGTTAAAACACTAGAAAAACTAGGGATAACAGGAACATATCTCAACATCATAAAGGCTATCTATGCTAAGTCTCAGTCCAACAACATTCTAAATAAAGAAAAAATTGAAGACATTCCCTCCAGAAATGGGAACAAGACAGGGATGCCCTCTTTCACCACTTCTATTCAACATAGTTCTTGAAACACAGGCCAGCGCAATTAGACAGATGAAAGAAATTAAAGAGATATGCACAGGAAAAGAAAAAACTTAAATTAGCAGGATTTGCTGATAACATGATTCTATACTTAGAAGACCCAAAAAAGCTCCACCACAAAACTTCTAGGACTAGTAAATGATTTCAGCAAAGTAGCAGGATGTAAAATCAACACCCATAAATCAAAGGTATTTCTGTATATCAGTGACAAATCCCCAGAAAGGAAAATGAGGAAAACTACCCCATTTACAATATCCTAAAAAAATAAATAAATGAAATACTTGGGAAGGAACTTAATGAAAGAAGTGAAAGATCTATACAATGAAAACTACAGAACCATAAACAAAGAAATCAAAGAAGACCTAAGAACATGGAAAGAACTACTTTGCTCTTAGATAGGCAGAATTAATATTATCAAAATGACCATACTACCAAAAGCACTATAAAGATTTAATGCAATTCTGATCAAAATACCAATGACATTCCTCATAGAAATAGAAAAAGCAATCAAGAAAATTTTCTGGAAAAACAAGAGACCCAAAATAGCTAAAGCAATCCTTAGCAGGAAGAGTGAAGCAGGTGGAATCACAATACCAGACCTTAAACTATACTAAAGAGCAATAGTAACAAAAACAGCATTGTACTGGCACCAAAACAGATTGGTAGAACAGTGGTACAAAATAGAGGACACAGAGACTAACCCACAAAATTACAATTATATTAGACAAAGGTGCCAAAAACATGCATTGGAGAAAAGAAAATTGTGCTGGGAAAAGTGGAAATCCATATGTAACAAAATGAAATAAAACCTTGCACAAAACTCAACTCAAAGTGGATCAGGACCTAGGAATTAAACAAGAGACTCTGCATCTAATAGTAGAAAAAGTAGTAATCTTCATCATGAGGGATTAGGCCCCAATTTCCTTAATAAGATTCTGAAAGTGCAAGAATTAAAACCAAGAATTGATAAATGGGATGGAATCAAATAAAAAAGTTTCTTCTCACAAAAGAAACAATCTGCGAGATAAACAGAGAGCCTTCATCCTGGGAGCAAATTTTTTACCCCTCACTCATCAGAGAGAGCACTAATCTCTAAGATATATAAAGAATTCAAAAAACTAAGCACCAAAAATAAACAAGCAAACAAGTAAATAAATAAATAAATAAATGGGACACTTCCCAGAAGAGAATACACAATCAATCAACAAATATATAAAAAATGTTCATTATCTCTAGCAATTAGATAAATGCAAAAGGTAGTACCATAAAAGACCCTAAAGAAATACAAAGGATAATTAGAAATTATTTTGAAAGCTTACACTACTCTAAGATGTTGTATCACTCCAGTCAGGATGGCAGCTATTATGAAGATAAACAACAATAAGTGTTGGCGAAAATGTGGGGGAAAAGGCACACTCATACATTGCTGGTAGATCTGCAAATTGGTTCAGCCAATATGGAAAGCAGTATGGAGATTCCTTGGAAATATGGAAATGGAACCACCATTTGACCCAGCCATCCTCTCCTCACTCTATACCCAAAAAAAGACTTAAAAACAGCATACTATAGGGACACATCCACATCAATGTTTATAGCAGCAAAATTCACAAAATCTTAACTGTGGAGCCAAGCTCGATGCCATTAATTGAATGAATGGGTTAAAATAAAATGTGGCATATATACACAATAGAATTTTACTCAGCAATCAAAGAGAATAAAATCATGGCATTTGCAGGTAAATGGATGGCTTTGGAGAAGATAATGTTAATTGAAGTTAACAAGCCCCCCACAAAAAAATATACCCAATGTTTTCTCCGATATAAGGAGATTGACTCACAGTGAAGTAGGGAGGGGGAGCATGGGAGGAATAGATGAATTCTAGATAGGGTAGAGGGGTGGGAGGGAAAGGGAGGGAGCAGGGTTTTATCAAGGATGGCGGAATGTGATAGACATCATTATTCAAAGTACATGTATGAAGACATGTACTTTGACATGTCAACATACTTTATATACAGCCAGAGATATGAAAAATTGTTTTGTATATGTGTAATAAGAGTTGTAATGCATTCCATTGTCATTTATTTTTAAAAAATAATCTACAAAAGAAAAAGAAAAAAAAGAATGGCAACCAAGAAAAAAATAATGTCAGCCGGGGTTGTGACTCAGCAGTGGAGGGCTTACCTAGCTAGTGCAAGGCTCTGGGTTCAATCCTGAGCACCCATAAAAATACATAAATAAAATATAGGTATTGTGCCCAACTACAAAAGAAAAAGAATACAAATAATGTTGCCAAGCACAGTGGCACATGCCTGTTATCCCAGTGGCTCAGGAGGCTGATGCAGAAGGATCTTAAGTAAAAAGCCAGCTTGAGCAAAAGCAAGGCACTCAACAATGCAGTGAGAACCACTCTCTAAAAAAAAAAAATACAAAATCAGGATGGGTATGTGTGTCAGTGGTCAATTTCAATCCCCATTAGACCTCCCCACCCTAAATGCAAATAAAATAATGTCTTAAGAAGAACCTATGTGGGTGAAGAAACAGGAAGAATCCACTAGGCCTTTGTTATATGAAAATAACAAATACATTTTCCTGAGGCATTACACTGACAGGCAATAGATGCAGTATATAAGAGTCATTCAGATGTTTACGGACTTTCTAACATCAAAGACCACCCACCAGCTCTCCTGAAACCACTCTCTCTACACCTTCAATAACTTCAGAAAGGTGCTATCACCACCCATCTTAGGACCTGATCAGCACTGGGGATCAAACCCAGGCAGAGACTGGACCCAAGATTTCACCCATATTCCCTAGTTCACAGGATATAAACTCATAATAATCCTCATATATACATTTACAGGGAGGTTACAGATTTTTCTTTTAGAAAGAAAAGGCACCGGAGGCGGCAAAGGTATTCCAAAAGGAAATCATCCCTCCTTTGGCTTCCAAAGATCACTACAAAGTGACAAAGGTCAAGATTTCAGGGCACAAATTACCCAGCTAGTAGCAAAAGCACTGGGGATATAGTATTATCTACATTTCCTTAAGCACCATTTTCGTCCAGTAATATAAAAAGCGCCAACCATTCCCTTAAGAGTACTTCTGCTAAGTAGTCAGGCAACATCCAAAACTGAATAAATTTATAACACATTGGCTTTAAGAGAGTTAGAAATTCTCTGAAAGTTAATCTGATGTTACATCCATATGAGATATCAGCAAATATAATCATTGACCCAGAAGTGAATCAGATTCTGCAACTACCTGACTGATCTGGGATGAGTTCAGGCCACAGTCCAAGAATAAGGAAATGCCTGTTGGCCATGTCCAGTAAATTACATAGAGATACACAAGAAAGGAAAGCCAGGAGACCAGGTTTTTCTTGAGATGTGGAAGGATGTGAAGCCATCAAATCAGCTCCAACCTAGATGGAAGGTACCTTACACCTCATTTTAGCTCCCTCTATGGCCATAAAGGAACTCAGCATAACAAGTTGGATCAGCCTCTCCTGGGAAAAAAATCCTCCCTCAGGATCCTAAAGATATTCCAGGCTCACATACAGCTTCAAAGAATTCATCCTATGGGCTGTGAATTTCTTGAAGACCTCTGCTTACTGTTCTGGCATTATAACTCCTCAAAATCAGATATGTACTTCATAATTATTAAGTGAAGTTTGCTTGCTCTCTTTGCTACTTCACTTTTGCCTTAGGACAACTTCTCCAAGTATGAGCAGTGACTAAAGCCTTTAATCTCTCCTCTTCTTGGCTCTGCCCTTCTGAAACCAGACCAAAAACAGTTTTTACTGAGACTCTGGAAACAATGAGTTGAGAAACAAACTCTTCAACTTCCTCTCAAGTTTCTAAAGTTTCCAAATGAAGCTACAGAAAAAATTTCTATCAACATTCTTTGCTCTTATGCAGCAATATTCCATATCCCAACACTAACTTTAGCATCCCAGATCTGGTGTGTTTTATTTCTCACAGCCAGCTTCCCAGATCCTTCTTTGCCTCAGGGCCTCCCATTCTCATGGATGAGCCCACTGGCCCTTTCTAAAGCAGTGTACTCTCACTTCAGTAACTCCCCTTGCTCTGTCTATTGAGTGTCTCCTCCAATATCTGTTCCTAACTAAAAACCCTTTTGTTGCATCCATCTGGCAACAACACCTTTTCATGACTACAAGTACAAAACAACTATAAATAGAAGGAAGAAAAATAGCTGGATGTGCTGGAGCATACTGGTAATCTCATAATATTCAACAAATGTGGCTGAAAATTTAAAACTTCTAGGACACCCTGGATCCCTTAACCAGACCCTGTCTCAAAATAAAATTTACAAAAGGGCCAGGACATACTTCTGTAGTTGGTATAATTATGTCTAGCATGTGTGAGGCCATGGGAGCAAACCTTCGTACTGTAAAAGAAAAAAAAAAAAAAAAGAACACTAACAACAAAATAAAGACTACATATTGGAAAAACACACAGCTACTATATTGAATCATCAAAGATTAAAATCTTTTCCACAAAAATGAAAAACAGACAAGGATACAGGTTTTGACTAGCCAGATCAATCAGCAATAAGTAGAGAAAAAGGGCATACTAAGAGGAAAAGAAGAAGTATAATTACCTTTGACTAAAAGCCAATATAAATTCATATCTCAAGAACCTTGAGATCCCAAGAAAATAATTAACAAAATGAATAAATACAGTAAAGTTGCCGATACGTAACCCAACCACACATAAGCTAGGTTTGTATGTACTAAATTGAAAATATGGAAAAAAAATCAAGAAAACAATTCAATCTACCATATCAAATAAAATATAATACAAGACCCTATGTAACCAAGAAGACCAAGGATTTATTAGCTGAAAACTACATAACAATGAAGGAGACACAGAATGACATCAAGAAGTGAAAGACATCAAATATCATGGGCAAGAACACTTAGATGTGTTAACACAAATTTGTTTTTGTAGTTTCAACATTACCCAAAGCAATCTATAGTTTCAGTGCCATCCCTAAGAAAATCCTAACTTCTTTTTTATGAATACTATATTCATATTTTCATATTATATTTTATTTGTACTTTTTAGTTCTACATGAGAGGAAAGTATATTTTGACATATTTATACAACTACAGACTACACCTTATTTTAATTAGAATCCCAGTTTTGTGGTGGTACATAAAGTGGAGATTCTTGGCTGCAAAAATTTTAAAATCCATCCTAAAATTAACATGAAATACAAGAGCTACCAACTACTGAAACAATTCTGAACAAGAACAACATTGGAGGTCTTACACAGCATAATTTCAATATTCCCTGCTGAAAAGCTACAGTCATAATAAATGGTGTAAAAATGAAAGACAGAAACGTAGGTTAATTAAAAAGAGTAGAAAATCCAGAAACAAAACAAAACAACCCTCAGGGCTGGGGATGTAGCTCAGTGGCAAAGCACTTGCCTAGCATGTGTGAAGCACTGGTTTGATCCTTAGCACCATCTAAAAATAAACAAATTATAAAGGCATGTTGTTCATCTACAACTACAAAAATGTTTATTTAAAAAATAACATAAGTTCTCAAGAGATTTCTCACAACAGCATTCCATGGAAATGGACAGTCTTTTCAACAAATGCTGTTAAGAAAACTGGATAGATAGCCACTCACCAAACAAGGAAGTTGGAACCTTATCTGACACCATAGAAAAAAAATTCACTCAACATGGATAGAAGACCTAAATGTAAAACCTGCAACTATAAACGCATAACACACAACAGAGACAATCTATTACAATGGATTTGACAGTGATTTTTTGAATAGAACACAAAAAGCACAGGCAACAAAAGAAAGAATAAACTACATCAAGCCTGAAAACTTGATTCTTCAAGGGACACAAACATCAGTGAAAGGGCAACACCCTAAATTCAAGAAGACACTTGAAAATCACATTTCTGATAAGAAATTAAGATCTATGATATAAAGACCCCTTATAGCTCAACACTTAGGAAAGAACAACCCAGTATTAAAACAGGTAAAGGACTTCCAAAGAAGATATGCAAATGGCTCAGAAGCACATGGGAAAATGTTCAACATCAATAATCAGTGGGGAAATCAAAATCACAATGAGATGCAGCTTCACACACATCATGAGGGCTACCATCAAGAAACAGAAAACACCAGTGCTCCTGAGAATGTGAAGGAACCGGAACTCTCGTGCACTATGAATTAGAACACAAGTGGTGCAGGCTCTGTGGAAAACTCATTGCTGGTTCCTCAAATTATCAAAAGTAGATTTCCATGATCCTTCAATTCTACTTCTCTGCAAACACCTGTAAAACATTACAAGAAAAGGCTTGGAGAGATAGTTATACTCATACAATCACTCCAGGATTGTTTATTACACTCAAGGTTCCATTGAGGAAGAATTTTTAAAAATTTTTAGCTGTGCATTGTAGTTATACATATACATGGAATATCGTTTGCTCCAATTCAGTCTTAGAACTTGCCCATTCCCTCCCCTTCTACCTGGCTCTGTCTCCTTTCTTCTTGTCTACTGGTCTTCCTTCCATGCATGTATAGTTTTCTTAACTAGAGCTTTACAGACATACATAAAGATGACATTCACTATGGTCTCTTCATATAAGTGCATTGGATAGTTTGATCAAATTCATTCCACTATTTCAGCCTTTTCTTAACCCAAGGAAGAATATTTTACATGTTGCATATGATGGAATATTATTTGGTCTGAAAAATACAGGAAATTCTGGCCTATGATAGAATAGGGATGGAACTTGAGAATGCTAAGTAAAGGACTATATACTGTATGATACTACTTATATGAGGTGCAGCACATAGAGAGATTGAAATAATACAGAGAGGAGAACAGTGGTTTCATAGGGCATAAGGAAAATTGACAATTATTGTCTAATAAATAAGCTTCAGTTTGGAAAGAAGAAAAAATTTCTATGGCTTCATGCTGGTATCAGAAGAATGTCAAAATAAGTGAAATGAACACCACTAATGTGCCTTCTGAGTAGTTAACTTGGAAAATTTTGCTGTATTTGATCACATATAAAAATTAATCTCTTGTTTATTTATTTCCACATGAATAAAAACCAGAGTTCTCCACTAGTAGAACTGATCAGTAAGAAATGTGAAAGGATCGTTCAGGTTGAAAACATGATTCATTCACTCAGTCCTGCCAAGAAATGAACAATAACATTGAGGGTAGCACCTCAGAAAAATTTAAAGCCAGTATCATTGTACATTTAGTTTTTAACTCCTCTCCTAATGTGACTGAGGTGCGACTGTGTAATAATTATAGAGCTCATAGGTTTGCCAGTACATGTACACCAAGAGCTCAGGCATGTGCACATATGGACCACCAATAGACCCCGGCTGGGAGGGGCCTGTGGGGACTTATACTTAGGGTCTTGGCCTTTGTCTTGGCAGAAGGAAAAATCCAAGGGAAGAAACAACAGGTGAACAGGCAAAAACAACTCTCTCAGCTCCTCTAAAGGACATTCTGTCAACTCTAGTGAACTGCCCTTGTGCCCACTTGTCCATGACTGAGAGAACAATACCACATAACACACTGTACACATTGAACTCAACAGCACTAAGCAAGATGAAACCAGGAGCTAGCCATTCATCTCTGACAAGCTGGATTGGTGCAAAATGAAGCCTTTTCCTCTCACACCTCTCTGTCTCTTCATTACTGGCTGTCTCAGGCAGAGCAAAGCAGCACAATCAAACATTTTATAGTTATAATAGCTGCAATCCTCTCTAATCATCAAAAAGAAACAACATATTTACAAGACACAATGGCACAAGGGGGAATGCAACTGGCCCACAAGAACAGGAAACCAGCAAGCACGAATGAAAAAGCACAGCAGTGCAAACGTTAAGTCTAGTGCTCCAGGTGTGGAGTTAGGACACATGACTGGAGTGATATGGGCCCCTGAGAGCTTGGGCATCTTCACCCCTCCAGTCTGGTCTGGTGTGGGGCCACTCCCTGGAGCTAGGTGTGCTCGCTATCTGTGACTTCGCTTGGCAGGTGTTTTGTAGGTCATTGATGAGTTACTGAGGTCTCCATTACAACACTCACTCCACTCTCACAGTTTGGCAAATACCCATTTCTGGGCCTACTAGCTTGGACTCTGTCTGGAACATGCACTTCCGGGCCTCAAGCCTTTACTCCAAAATATCAGTGCAAACCTCCACAAACCCATGACCCTTGCATTCTGAAATTTTGATAACCATCATCAAATGGACAATGCCAAGGTCAGCTGTAACAAGAACATTAGCCAGACCAGCCTGGGCCATGGCCTCTGTGGGTCCATATGGTGTTAGGAACACAACAAAATAAATCTTCAGGTAAGGAATCCCATGACATTCTCCTCTCCAACAAGTCCTTGAGCCTACTACAAGTGGGTACTTCCCATTCCTGAGATGCCTCAAGTTGCCTTCTCTAATGTACTGGTGCCAACTACTCAGCTTCTTTGTAATACAAATAATCCTTTTACCAGCCACACCAGCCTTGGCCCCAACATTGTGAAGCTTTCCTTTCTGGAAAACCTGCAAGTATTTTAAACCTTTCTACTCTGGCTTTTTATAGTGAGCCCCAATGTAAATCAGGCTAAAAGCAGCTAGTAATACCCAGGCCATAAATCAAATGCTGTACTGCCTTGAAACATTCTCTGCTGGATTAATCAGTCTGTGTTTTAGTTGCCTTTTACATCACCATGACCAAAAGATCTAACAACAACAATTAGAGCAGGACAAGTTTATGTAGCTCATGGTTTCATAGGTCTCACTCCACTGACCACCAACTCCATAGATCTGGGGCCAAGGTGAGGCAGAATATAGTGTTGTAAGTGCAGGGACTGGGAAAGCAGCTCGGGATATGGCAATGAGGAAGCAGAGAGAGAGAACTCTGCTCACCAGGGACAAACTGTGTACCCCAAAGACATGCCCCCTTTGATTGACTACAGGTACCATGTGTGGATTAACTGGACTCATTAGGATTAAACTATCAAAACCCAATCATTTCCCCTCTAAACTTTCATGTGTGATGCTATGATATGGGTCTTACACATGAGCTTTCCGGGGACACCTCATATCTAAAGTATAACCTTCTCTTACCTTAAAATAAGCCTCCTGTGAATTCTAAAGACATGTAGAATGTAGGCCAATTCTTGCCAGAAGAAATGTGAGTGGGCTCTATACCAATTCCCAAAAAGGTACTTATTTCACTCTCAAAATGTCATGGACACAGCCTCTACTGTCTGCATTTCTCCACACATTCTGGTCTGATCTCACATCAGCATCACCCACAAAGCTCTCTTCTAGCAATCTAGG
Organism: Marmota monax; assembly: GCF_021218885.2. Taxonomy (NCBI): domain Eukaryota; kingdom Metazoa; phylum Chordata; class Mammalia; order Rodentia; family Sciuridae; genus Marmota; species Marmota monax. The sequence continues at coordinate 20,287 of NW_026693332.1, forward strand.
CTTTCTCTAGCCTGTTTCTCCAAGCTCTTCCAATGTCTCCTGAAAACCAGTTCCAAAGTCCTCTAAATCACATGACCAAGTATACTCAAAAACATGTGCACATCCTCAGCACTCTTTATCTGGATTAATCACTTTTCTGAGTTAATCAGTCATGTGCCACAGTAGTAAAATATCTGAGATCAACACCATGAAAAGAGAAAAGATTAATTTGGGCTCATTGTTTGGAGGATATAACCCATGATTTCTTGGCCCTGTTGCCTTTGGACCTCAGGCGGGCAGTATAATATGCTTGAAGAAAACTGCTCACTTCAATGTGGCCAGGAAGCAAAAAGAAAAAGAAAGGAGGTAGTGATAGAAAAAGGCCCATGTCCCAATATCCCATTCTAGAGAACAACTCCAATGATATGATTAACTTCCCCTGCATCCTACCTCCTAAGATCTCCCCCTACCTCCCAATAGCACCATCCACTGCAGACCAAGCTTTTGACTCATGAGCCTTTCCCAGACACTGATTACCCAATCCTTGGTGGGGACTGGATCCCCTCACTTATTCCTTCCACCACTTCACATACAAAGGGTAACCCTGCTCAGAAACCATCCCTGGGTCACATCCAGAAGGAGAATCAGCCTAAGGAGGCAGGAACAGAAAACCTCAGGTGAGTCCCAGGAAAGAAGGGCCTGTTGTGGAATGCCCTGTTGGCTATCTCAAGCGTGCAGTCACTTATAGGTCAGCCACTCAATGCACAGAGATTCTGAAGGATTTCACTAGCCTCACACTGTGGAGCACAGTGTTTTCATCCAACAGCTTAGCCTCAGAGCAGCCACCAGAATCTGTCACTGCCCAGATGAAGCTCAGGGTGTTGGCATGGATGAGGACTTTTCCCATCTTTCCAGAAAAACCCATGATTTTATGTCTGTTGCCCATCACAAACAGGATGCCTATTTTAAAGTTTCTGTTCTCCACAGCCATCTTATGATTGAGACTCCTGGACCATATACACACTGAAGAGGAACCTGCCTGCCTAAGGAACACTGCTGAACCCACTTGCATGAGGAAGAGCCAGAAATCAATAGATATGTCGGCTCTTTGGCCCCAAAGAATGCACTAACACTGTTAGGAGAAATGCAGTGGATCAGAATGACTTGGAGTCAGTGCCTTGCCCAAAGGATCCCTGATGCCCCACTCACAATGTATGCACAATCTGTAAGATATGAACACATTGTTGCCTGAATATATTTACTTCAGATAGATGCCTGTTCACACACACACACACACACACACACACACACACAATAGAAGTATGCTAGTAAATAATCCAGAGGCAGGTAAGAAGCCTTGACATTTAGTGTACAAAGTATATCTACCTTAAGACTAACTTCAACCCAAAAACCTGATACTGCTGAACACCAAACTGAGAGGGATGAGCAGCATCAGCTACCATACTGGTTCCTGGCAACTCCAACGCACAATGAATATTCACCTGCCCCAGGGTACTCATTTGGATTCCAACCCAAAATACACAAACAAAATGGCATTAACACTTCCAGACAAAAATACACCTCATGGCTTCTGAGCAGATGAACATCTGATATCTCCACCTTAAATACACAGAAACACCACCTGTTACTACATGAATTTTTGGAGAAAAATACCCTATTCATACTAAATATTCAAGCACATTCCTACAAGTATTCATATAGGTACAATATCAGTTGGACACATCCCTGTACAACAAATACACTGCTCATATATACCCAATGAATATCTTACAGGCACAGACTCTGGAAAACCAAAAGTATACAACCAGTCATCTCTTGAACTACACAAAACAGACCCACATGAAATCCCACAGTTCTAAAATACACATATTCCATAACATCCAAAGACACAATCTATTTCTTTTCTTTTCTTTTTTTTTTTCCATTTTGACCCAACGTTTATTGTCCTTTTAGAACATGTCAATTTTTGGTTTAAAAACTGCTTGTGATTAGTTTTCCAACAATAACTCAAAAGCATGTAAAATAAAATCAACCTACTCTCTATATAAACACCCAGCAACTGTGGCCCCTCACCCACCTACCCAGGTTGGCTACGGGAAGGGAGGGCTCGGGCAGCATTGAGTGACGTGCAGATGCTTTACTGTAGGAGTCAGTGGTAATGCCTTGGTTCACACCCCACACAGGTCCCCTGCACTGCCCCAAACTACAAGAGAAATGGCGCAGGCCCAAAGGCCCAATTCTCTGTTGGTTAATTCACTCTCCACCTCCCAAAAGAAAATCACTTTTATTTTATCACTTTTGTTTTGTATTTTTTGCAACAAAAAACCCCCTGTCCAGAGTCTGACTGGTAGCTCAACTGTTCAGACTGAGAAATGGAGCAGGCCCTGGGTGCACCCCTGGTCCCTCCTGGGCAAGCGCCCCCACCCCCAGGGAACAAGGTCCAACCAGGCCAGCTCGCCACACGCTGGTCACCATCACTTAGCCGTACATGTCATCATCATTATCTTCCGTGCACACACTGCCACCTGTGCCACCTCCACTGCCCTGACTAGGGCCAGCTCCACCCTGGTTCCCTGAAAGGAATCTGAAACTGCCAAAACCTCGACTCTGCTGAAGGGTTTGAGCAAACATTTCATACTTCCGAATGTCATTATCACTGACAGAACGACGGGCAAAGCGCATGGCTTCCTCAAAGTGATCTCTGCGGATCTCTGGCACTGGATCATCTTCTTCTACTTCCATGGCAGATGGGTTTGTCTGCCTCTCCCGTTCTCGCCTAATCTCACTCTCAATGGATTCATGAATGGCCAGCTTACAAGCACGTTGGCAAATCTCTGTCAGGTCTGCTCCAGAGAAGCCATTAGTCATCTTTGCCAGGAACTCCAAATCCACATCCTTGGCAACCGGGGACTTGCGCAGATTGGCCTTGAGGATGGCAACACGGGACTTCTCATCAGGCAGTGGGATGTAAATAAGCTGATCAAGGCGGCCAGGTCTTAGGATGGCAGGATCAATAATGTCAGGCCGATTGGTAGCGCCAATGATGAAAACATTCTTTTTTGTGGACATGCCATCCGTTTCTGTCAGGATCTGGTTAATTACTCGGTCAGCAGCCCCACCACCATCTCCAATGTTATCACCACGAGCTTTGGCAATTGAATCCAGCTCATCAAAAAACAGCACACAAGGAGCAGCTTGGCGTGCCTTGTCAAAGATTTCCCTGACATTGGCCTCAGATTCTCCAAACCACATAGTGAGCAGTTCAGGACCCTTGATGGAGATGAAGTTGGCCTGGCATTCATTAGCAATAGCTTTAGCCAGCAAGGTTTTCCCACAGCCTGGAGGTCCATAGAATAGAACTCCCTGGGATGGTGACATACCAAACTTAAGAAATTTGTCTGGGTGTTCTACAGGATACTGGACTAGCTCCTGAAGCTCACGTTTGACATCCTCCAGGCCCCCAATGTCTTCCCAGGTTACCTGTGGCACTTCTACCACAGTTTCCCGCAGTGCTGATGGATTGCTCTGACTCAAGGCCCACCGGAAATCATCCATAGTCACTGCCAGGGAGTTCATGACTTCAGCATCAATGGTCTCATCCTCTAAGTCAATTAGATCCATCTTCTTGCGGATGGCCTGCAGGGCAGCCTCTGAGCACAGAGCTGCTAAGTCAGCACCCACATGTCCATGAGTCTCATTGGCTACCTGTTCCAGGTCCACGTCATCTGCCAGCTTCATGTTCTTGGTATGGATCTGAAGAATTTCCAAACGTCCTGTAGCATCAGGGATTCCAATATCTACTTCCCTGTCAAAGCGACCAAATCGCCGTAGGGCTGGATCAATGCTATTGGGTCTGTTGGTTGCTGCCATAACTATTACATGTGCTCTCTGCTTTAGCCCATCCATAAGGGTCAGTAACTGTGATACGATACGCCGCTCCACCTCCCCGTGAGTTTTCTCTCGTTTGGGAGCAATGGCATCTAGCTCATCGATGAATATGATAGCAGGAGCATTCTTTTCAGCCTCCTCAAAGGCTGTACGAAGGTTGCTCTCAGACTCACCAGCCAACTTGCTCATAATCTCAGGACCATTGATCAGGAAGAAAAAAGCTCCAGTCTCATTTGCCACAGCTCGGGCAATCAAGGTCTTCCCAGTCCCAGGAGGTCCATAGAGGAGAATTCCCCGAGGAGGCTTCACGCCAATTGCCTTAAAGAGTGCAGGATGTCTCAGAGGAAGCTCCACCATCTCCTTTATCTGAGCTAGCTGCTTCCTACAGCCACCAATGTCATCATAGCCTACTTCATTCAAGGACTCTTCCTCATCCTCTCGTTTGATAGGCTCTCCTTCACAGTGGATCACTGTGTCTGAAGCAACAATGCAATAAGGGCTGGGATCTGTCTCCACTACTTTGAACTCCACAGCACGCATCCCACCACGGACAAGGAAAATGTCTCCTTTCCGGATGGGTCGATAAGCTTCCAGGAAGTACGGCTTAAGGTATACCTCAAAGAGATTGCCAGTGATGCCTTCCACTGTGTCATCGATGGGTAGCACATGGATACGTTTGCCGTACTTCACATCAGGGCATGGCTGGATGCTGATGACATCCCCTAGGCGTACACGAAGGTTATTCCGAACAACTCTATTCATCCGAATCTTCTCATCAGAACATGTGTCATCAGAAAGCACAATGCACACAGCTTCCCGCCTCTTCTTTCCTTTCAGCAACACTGTGTCACCTCGGAACAACTGCAGTTCATCCATCTTGGGCTGGGACAAGGATACCACACTGTTGTCCTCATTGATGGCTTCATCAACAATCAACCCATTGGGACGGTTCTTCTGTTTAAGAATGGCTGTTCATAAGTCATCACCCTTTGAATCGGCTCCAGAGGCCATGGCGAGCGCCTCTCCTGGTCGGCAGCTGTGGCGGCCCGCGGGTAAGGGCTACAAGAGTGGCAGGCGACCGACTGGGCCGGGGCTAGGCTCTCCCAGGCTGGGGGAGGGATGGCGAGCAGCAGCTACAAACCCACAGGGGGCCTCCCTCTCGCTTCCTCCCAGCGGCACTCGGGCTGCGGGCGGGCGGGAGACGCTGGCTGATTCGCGAGGAGGCAGCGGCAGCAGAAGACTCCAAGGACTGCTGCAAACGCTTAGCTGAGGACACAATCTATTTCTAAGCACACAATGAACCTCTCACATCTTCCAGATTACCCATCACAAGATCCCTATGAATTTAAAACATACTCAGCCACCAACAACTTATACTTCTCAAATGCATGAGACTAACATAATTATATATCAGGACCACACATTCTACTAACATCATGAAAGTCATCAAGAATTACATGCCACAATATACAAAAAACACAATTACTAAGCATCCTGTATACACAGATATAGGGACATGGGCCTTTTTCTGTCACTACCACCTTTCTTTTTCTTTTTCCTTCCTAGCCAGAGATTCTAAACACACACATCCACAAATCCATGAACATACACCTAATCACTTGGGTGCCTGCATACAAAACACAAAAATGCTAGTCTTGCATGCAATGAGACAGAGAGTTTGATACCAGCACACACGATTAATGCACACATTAATCTCTATCCATGTATGAATATATACATAATTTCTAAACAGGAAAGGAGAGATAGACACATAAATATATCCAAATCATGAATATAAAGAATCTTTAAAACACTACAAAGTATTCCACATCTCCAGAATGCAGCCTGCTAACCTCACCAGCCAAACGTTCCTCTCCACACCCAGAAATGGCATAGCATTCTCCAAAGAAATACACTTTGAAGACTCCTAGCAACCTCATTCCCAATGAAGAAATTTATAGAATTCAACCAATCATCTACAAATCCACAAATCAATTTGCATGCCCATGACACAAAAATTATCTCAAGAATATCATCTAAAATACACATAAGCTCACTTATAAACCCCAAATAATAACAGGTGAATAGAATACATTTGATTTTACTCAAATGCTAACAAATAACTGTATCATGTGTCCCTAAAACATATAAACACAATTCCCACAGCCCCTGTATGTATGCACAATGCCACCTCTTCATCACATACATAATCCTTACTTCCCAGTTACAAATAACTTTCTATATCATACATATATGGCCCCAGAATGCAGACATCAACTGCCATGTCCCTTAAATACACATACTAATTGACACCTAAATATTCTCCTTCTCACAACTATTACTAATACAGGCCACACAAACACACATACACCTGAGTTGTGGTAGTTAATACAACCTCAAGACACAAGTAACTCTCCATAGGCATCTCATTTCTACACAGTTACCCATTACATAAAAATATGCTAATATACCCAATTATACACAAAACATTATACTATACAAGCTCACACACTCCCAAATATGAATAACTCATTGTCTTCAAAAATGCAGAACCCCACCAACTCCACAACACACTTGAACATATTCATCCTACTACTCCACAAAATTAGTAACTGACCAGTCTTCAAGCATGCAAGTACATATACATGAATAAAGAAATTTTTTATAAAACCCACATGACCAAGTACCATATCCCAAATATACAAACACCCCTCCTCCATTTCCCAACTACATCAATCACATGGCAAACCCAGAGATATATACCCAAACACATTCATTAACATAGCCCATACGCAAACACACATATTACACCCAAACATCCCAAGGTGCATTCATGAGCCTAAACAAATAAACAACAGCTCTCCAAATACACCAAACCCTGCACAGTCTCACAAAACACATCATGACTTTCCCTTGGTCTCAAATAGCCACCCAGACACCACCACCGACACCGGTGAATACTTATCAGATTCTCATGGGTAAGTTGAAAACAAAACAAACCCTAATCTTTGAATGTATATCAACACATTAGGGACACCAGCACCCCACAAAAAAAGAGTAAAAAACACTCAAGCCCTCTGAATTCTTACCATCCCTCCAGGACAAGCACAACATCTCATTTTCTCATACAAATAACCACCCCATGATCTTCATGCCCATCAAAATGAAAGAAAAACTTCCTGGCATCCAGAAATACATACAAGGACTGCCCAACAGCCCACCAACACCATGTGAGAGCATATCATCAATTTCACTGTGTAATACATGAGAACCACAAAATTGAATATAAAATATGAATCTTTTTATTGCAAAAATGCCTTTTGTTCAAATGACTCTCTTATAATAATTATAATCAAAGAGTCATCATGAAAGAACATATAAGCCCTTCACCCAATCAAAATCCAATTCTCTTAGCTTATACTTGCCCTGTCTCTCACAGATTATCTGCACACTATAAACCCAGCTAGAAATGCACAAGACCCTCCCTTCTTGGAAACTCCCTAGTACGAAGTTATGGGAGAAGGTCACACCTGAAAACATGCTTGCCAGAAATGTTGACCATGCCAGGCACGGTGGCACACACCTGTAATACCAGCACCTTGGGAGGCTGAGGCAGGAGGATCGAGAATTCAAAGCCAGCCTCAGCAACGGTGAGGTGCTAAGCAACTCAGTGAGAACCTGTCTCTAAATAAAACACAAAATAGGGCAGGGGATGTGACTCAGTGGCCAAGTACACCTGAGTTTTAATCCCCAGTAAGCAACCCCCCCTCTGAAAAAAATGAAAAAGAACTGTTGACCACAACAAAACCCACAAACCACTCTAATCAAGAATTTTAACAGAGAAACCTTGATCCCTTAAGTCTTGTTTAGGTATACTGGACCAGAACTCTTGGTGACCATACATGAATAAAATAAGATATCAACAGCCCACACTCCAGAAGAGGCTACTTTTTTGAAATACCAGACAACTGATGCACCCATCTAGGAATATCATAAGTTCCTTGAAGCCTAACATCTTCCATTCCATCAGGCCAGCTTGTTGCTAATAAAGCTCACTCTCACTAATTCTCAAGTCATTGACTCTACTGAGTTACAGTGAAAAAACACACACACACAATGTAAAATGCTCAACAGAACACAAACAAATTCTCTCCTGAAATTCTTCCATATCAAAAATATATATGCTAGGGGCTGGGCCTGGGGCTGGGGCTCAGTGGTAGAGCACTTGCCTAAAACACCTAAGGCACTGGATTCTATTCTCAGCACCACATAAAAGTAAATACATAAAATAAAGGAATTGTGTGCATCTACAACTATGCTAGCTTTTAACCTCTCATATACTGGTCTCACTGCCCCTAAATTAACATATATTAACCCAAACATTGTACAAAGACACACTACTCTGAAATACAAAAACAACTCCCACAATCCTGAACACAAACACACATATGTTTTTTCCTTCCTCAGAATGGAAATGAAAGTAATGAATTTGAGCTGAACAGTAGTAGACTATGTTGGATACTGACACCTGCAGCCTGGATCTATTCTCAATGAAGGGACTCCTTTACCAATTTCTGGGAAGGCTGCTGGAAACAGCCTTGGCTGTCAGCTCCTTTGACACTGCATCAGCTATAGAGAGCACCCTCAAGAGCTCTTACAACTTTCTAGGGAGGTTTCATGGATAGATGGGTAATAAAAAGATGAGAATAGCCCTAATGACAATATTAATCCTCCACTGACACATGAGGCTAGCTGAGACTGTTTGGGGGCCTGAGTCATATTTCAACTTTTCCTCGACCTGATTATGCCTTCTTTGAACTTTTCTTAAAAAAAAAAAACAAAAAAAACAGCATGCTTACAAAACTGTCTCAGGAACTGAACTGCAAGGAACTCAACATAAGACAGCATTCTTTGATTCCTTCAATGTTTACTCATTAAGCACCAAGAGGCACTGAAGACCATCCCTCTTATGGATATTTCACCCCACAGAAGGAAATAGACAATAAGCAAGTATATGTATTATGGATTCACACATGGAGTTTTTGGAGAGATCAGTCAGAAATTAGATTAAGGGACAGGGTCTCTACAGAAAGAAGGGAAGGGCTACAAATATAGACTTGAGGAAAAGTGCAAATGGAAGAATACATTCCCTCATACTAAATGGTTCCAACTTCTGTGTTTTTCTCTTCACTGGATACAATCTTATCTTAAGGTGTACATTCATTTTCGGGTGCACTAGATACCTAGTGAACCCATATTGTAGACTAACAAACACTGGAAAATTCAGCAATTCAAAATGATAGGCATTTATCCTCTCAGGCATGGCATCTGAGGGTCAGGATTAGGGATGGCTCTGCCAGACAGCTCTCCTTCCCCAGTCTGGCCTCACTCAAGTGACAGGGACATGCAGCTCTCCCAGGGCCATGTCCTCCAGCAATCAGCCTCATGATGTCCTCCTGTCAATGATAGAAAAAAAAAAGGGAGGACTCCCAGCACGGCAGAAAGCTCAGAGCCAGGACACAAGGAGTCACATGGCACGGGGCAGAGATTCAGTGAGGTAGGGAACCAGGTCATTTCTGCTACTCCCTCAACTAGGTGTAGACTCTGGGGAACAAATTTTACCCAAGAGCAAGTTATCATATTGAACTTTTGGAAAGTCAAAAACACACCCTCCTATCTCTTTTTTATTCTTCATTGCTTACTTAATACAGTCACTGAAGGATGCTCTGGAGGATTTGAAGACAATGGGACTGCTCCCTTTCCCTGAGGTATCAATCCTACATGAGACAGATGCTAAACTCAATGTTCTTATGAGGGAGAGGTGGAAGTTGGGGCTTTAGGAGCAAGAGCAGGGAGCCCATGTTCCCCATGGGCTATAAAATACATGCTGATGCACTGATATGGATGGAAAGTAGGGGGTATTAAAGAGATGGATATTATGGATGGACCAATAAACAGGATACCAAACATTTTGGCAACTACTAAGAACACACCATTCACTGCTCCAAGCACTTTACACCTTAACTCTAGTCTTCACAATCGTGTAGAGTTAGCTTTATTATTCCAGTTTTATAGAAAAGTAAGCTGAGGCTCAGAGAGGTTAAGACACTTGAACAAAGCCACTTGCCCAAGGGTCAGTGCATCACCGAACACTGTGATACACTGTGTTTAGTGGCACCAGTTTGGGAAATTTAAGCATGGTGGGACACTTACACCCCTGTAAACTAGAAGTCAAGGCTCTTCTGCCTACTCCTAAAGCACATCTTACTAGCATACCTCTAGAGTGTGTGTGTGTGTGTGTGTGTGTGTGTGTGTATGAGGTTTGGGAGGCACATGGTAGCTGAGGCACAGATTTTGCAGGCTTTCGACAGCTTAACCCAAGAAACCAGGTGTCTCTGCCCACCAGCTGTGTCCCAGAGAAGCCAACAGCCCCTGTAGCTGCCCAGCTCCTTATCAGAAGGTTGTGCATGGAGAGAACATCTCCCATCTCACCTCATGCCCAAGAAATCACACAACTTTATGACTTCTGCCCATGATGTAGCCAACGCTATGAACGTTCTGCTATCCATAGCTATCTGCCCACCATGCTAACCATTTCATGACCTAGATCCAGGACCACACAAATGGTGAAGAATTATGTTCCTGCTTCAGGAACAGACCTCACTGAATCTATCCACACAAAGAAAAACAGAAATCAAAATTTAAGAGGATTCTTTGGCCCTGAAAAGTCAACTAACCCAGCGAGGATCAATGTAGTTATCTCTGCATAGACCAAGGGTCCATAATCCCTGATGCCCAACTCACAATGCATGTAGAGAATCCAAACAGACTGTTGCCTGAATGTCATTACTTCACACAAACATGTACTCATACATACTGAACACACACACACACAAACACACATGAGCACTCACACACACACAAACACATACACACACAATATGCTAGTAAATATTTAATAAGATATTCTCCAGGGGAGGCAAGCAATCCTTCACTTTTTTAAAAACAGAATATTTATTTTTTGTTGTAGTTGGACACAATACCCCTACTCCATTCATTTATTTCTGCAGTGCTGAGGATTGAACCCAGGGCCTCACACATGCTAGGCAAGTGCTCTACCGCTGAGCCACAACCCCAGCCACCATGCCTTCACTTTCAATGTAAGTGCTGTAACCACCCTGCCATGACTAATTTCAGCCTACCAACCTGATGCCACTGAACACAGAACGAGACAGAGATGAGCACCATCAGCCGTCGCAAGCTAGTGCCAGCCAGCTCCAGCCCATATGTAAATATGTGCACACATTCCACCTGTACCCCAAGAAGGAACTTCAACTCCAACCACAAATGTACAAATAAATCTACATCACATATCTCTAAAACACACACTGCTCATAACTCCTGCACAGACACAGATCTATGAAATAGGGAACAGGGTCAGTAGGTGTCAGTGGGTCTTGGTTTAGCAGGCCACTTGTGAGCTGGTCTTGGTTAACAAAAGATACCTGCAGTTTCAGGCCTCCTACTCAACCATAAATATCCTGCTAGTGTCTGACTGGACAAAATAGTATTCTACCTAACTACAAAGTGACTGCAATCTCGAGCAAGCTCTGCCTGGTTCCTCACACAGACGCTCCAGAGATATTCCTAACCCTAATTTTCACCTTGTTACTTATTGAGGCTGATCACCACATGTACGCATACACCCCTTGGTTGCATAAGTAAATGCTAATGAAACTGAGCAGGGTTCCACAAAAGACCTCCCAGTTCCAGAGAACCCCCTTCATATTCAACCCCTGCTTATAAATATTACTTCCCCTGAACAATATAAGCCACCAACCAGCTGACTGGGAGGCTACTCGGCCTCTAAGTACGGCCACACTCAGCTTTTCGAGTGTGTACTTTTGCTTTGCAATCAAGCTCTTTCACTTTCCCTAAAATCTGGGCCTTAAATTCTTTTCTGCCAAGAAACCTGAAGGTTTGAGGTTTTTTGAGGATCCTACATTTCTGAAGACCTTCTCAAACCCTTCACTGGTGACACCTGCACCATCAACACATAGACAAATTACCAGTTTCTACCTAAAACAGAAAACCCTAGTACCCTGAATGTTCACGTCATTCCCATAACTATGCACACACATTCACATACAACAGACACACTGTCCATATGCACTTTGACATAACAACCACATTTCTGAAAATAAACTTACATGATTCATCCTCCCCATAGCTCAATATACACAAAGTAGTACACATGCCAAAGACACACAATATTCTCTAGCACGCCACTTAAAAATACACAACAAACCACTTATAAATTTTAAAAATTTTTAATTTTTAAAAATGGAAACCAGATCCTACATCCCCCAAATACTAAGCAATATGTGTAGCATATTACACACCTGTAATATGTACAAACATAATTCCCACGTTTTGGCATAAATGCACAAGCCCAGCATTCCATCAGATACCGACAGCCTTACTTCCCAGTTACATACTAGTAAGTCCCCACATTGCCCCAGAAGATATTCATCAAAATTGCCATACCCCTGGAATACCTGTACCCATGTCCCGTAAACATTCTTACTTCACACAACTCTGATTATAAAACACCCCATACAAAACCAAAGAATGCCAGTAACTACAAATTCAGTACACACGTAACTCTCCACAAGCATCAAATAGCTACATATAAATATGCAAATATCCTATTATCTCACACTACCTGCATATACAAAGTCACACACTTCCAAATATTCACAAAGAAATAAATCATCCATTTCCCAAAATGGAGAATAACATACACTTCACATCACAATCACACATATTCATTCGACAACTCCTCAAGATTAGCCATAGACCTGACCTCACACAAGGAAATACAAAAATCCATAAAACAACTACAAACAAACCCACAACTATACATGATATCCTGAGTACACAAACATTCCCACTACATTGCCCAAAACAGATTGTATACCCACCGAAAATATACCCAATGACGTTACTAAAGCATTGCCCATATGCACATGCACATATCTATTCCAAATAACCCATGATATAAACTAAAATTGCCGCATTTGTGGGGCGGGCAGTGCGGAGTTCCACAGGTGAAATATCCAAAGCCAAAATACAAACACCTACACCAAACTCCCTGAGTTTATATGTATTATTTCTCACACCCTCCAAATGCAACTTTCCTACTCTCCCACTGCAGATACAAAACTTTCTCTCAATAATCCATCCAGAAACATACAAATCTCAGATTCTCGCCAGCCAACTTCAAACATAACAAACCCAAAACTATGAATGCAAATAAACACATTAGGAACACCATTTTCTAAATGGACATGCAACCAAAAATTCATGGCCTCTGAATTTCCATAATTCCCCAAAAGGTAAAAAGCTTGCAACATAGTCAGATGCAACCATGCACCCCACAATTTTGCACCGCAGGCAAAAGAAGAATCAAAACGTATTAGCATCCCCAAACCAAACTCTGACATTCCAGTGGCCAATGAACATTTACAAAAAAGAACGCATAACTTCACTAATGTAAAAGAAGAGCACCACAAAATGCAATAATACAACATGACTCTCTTTATTGCACACGACTTGTGCTCACACGGTTCTCCCATCATCATTTAGGTGCTCTGTCCAGACGTGCCCACCAACAGCCCACCTAGGAGGGCTCCTCAATCACAGTGTGACCAAAGAGGACTCAGCACACTCGGCTCAGTGTGTTCCCTTCTGCAAAGTTGCTAACATCATGAGAAATGCGCGTCCTTCAGCCTAACAACCGGATGCCAGCTGACAGTGCCCCCAACATTCACAGCTTTCACCAGGAACAAGGAGATGACCTTCACCACTTCCTCGGACACAGACAGGAGCCATGGACCTGCTGACCTGGACCGGGCTTGTCAAGCACTGCTAGGTGCCCTGGAGACCGGGCGCCACACAGGCTGCAAGGGACACGGATGGACAATGGCCATCTCACTGGCCAACTGCGCCCCTCACTTCCAGGCCTGGTGCGGGCGGCCCACGTCCCAAGGGGAAGCAAGACCGGGGCCCGGGCTGCCCAGCATGGCGCAGGGGACGGAGGACCGGGCAGGGACACACTGGGGACCAGAGAGGTTCGCGGGTCCAGTACCCCGGGGCCTATGGGACTGAGTCTGGACACCGCCATGGGAGCCCAGCCGGCCGTTGGGAACCCGCCGTCCGCGCTCGCGCCTGCGCCTTGCCCCGCTGGAGCCCCAACGGACGCCGGAGCCCTCAGGTGGTGGCCCCCAAGCGCCACAGTGCCTCCAGCCAAGGTCGTGCGCATGCGCGAGAGGCCCAGCGCTGACTGGAAGCCAGGAGGTCAGGGAGGGGAGGACTAACCAGCTCAGCCAAAGGATCTCCTTGTGCTTTGTTGGCTCTGCAGAGGTGAAAAGTTGCACTAGGCTCACACAGGCTACCTGCCTGGGAACTGGCACCTCTTTACAGAGTGGTGTCAATTATAACTCATGAAAGTGGCCACTACTTCAACCTGATGTTCCAGAAGAGGGTGGCAGTGGGGAGTGCATGGTCAGGGGCATCTGGCACCTCAGATGCCCCTAGGACATATCTCTGGACCTTACAGCAGTTTCTCTATATAATCCCTGCCATACTAACAAGGGAAGAGAAGGAAAAGAACGAGTCCTCATTGCAAGCAACCCAATGTTCTCAGTTTAGCTTCCATTTTCACATGACCTCTCCTGTCCTGGAGAGAGAGCCAGAACAAGGATCACTTAGGGGCCCTGCCTGGATCCCTCAGATCTGATTCTCTTCAGGTGCTTGCTGATGTAGTGCATCCCCAGAACTGTGGTTCTTCCTTAGTAGCAGCTCCCTCCCGGGACTGGCCGGCACGCTGCAGGACACAGCTCCACATCCCTGCCACCAGCTCCTGCCTAGTATGGGGCTTGCACCTTCCTGATATGTCTCACCTGATTCTCAGCCTGTGTCTCTCTTACCCAAACCCCACCTAGGTACATGGAGTTTGAGGCCACAGAGGAGATGGAGGATCCAAGCATGCAGTTGTCAGGGGTCTTCCAGTGCCAATCTCCTCCTGTATCTCCAAGGCAGGATCTATCAAGGCCCCCAGCCCCTAAGGCTGTGCAAGAGCCAGGTAGGGTCCCCACTATCCCACAGGAACCCATGATAGTGTCCAAAGGGTGCCAAGGGCCAAAGGAGGCTGTTGTCCTGAATAAAAACCTTTCCTTCAGTAGGGGGAATTTGGTCTTGCAAGAGCAACAGCCCCCTTATCACCTGAGGTCCCTGCCACCCATTTTCTTGAACTGCTTATTGACTGGGCCAACTATGTAGCTCCTCTCCTGCCCTGACTGCCTAAAGAACCAACACACCATCTACTGGGGCTGGGGTCTGGCTTGGCAGAGCACGTGGACTATCAGTGGCTCCAACTTTCCTCCCACGTGACTCTCCTAGATGTCGCAGCTGGTGCACTGTTACCTCCCTTGGGTCCTTGTATGGTTGTCCCAGTGCATGGCAGACCAGGTTAGTCCCCGGAACCCTGCCTACTGCCAAGTGTTTGGGAGGTGTTGGATCCCCTAACCATGCACAGTCCTGGTCCTCCCTGTCCTAGTGTGCACCTCCAGAAAAACCACCCCTAAAGTATGGCCTGCCTGCTCATTAGCAGCCAAATGCAAGGCACCTGAAACTAAGGCATGAGTGACCAATGTGCCTGAGGAGATCCCATCTGAAGCCATCCAAGAGCTCATGGACATCATGGGTGAGCTCTGCGGGCCTACCAACTTTGCCACTTTGGAGGTTTTCTACTTGTCCGCAGGAGAGCCTGCTGCAAATTTGGGAGAGGAAGGACTGGAGCAACCACCAATGGACGATGATTTATACCCAGATCCAAGTCTCCTGAGCTACGTTGATGAGGACTTTTTCAAGAAGGTGGGCTGATATACAATCTTGGTGTCCACAAGTTTTCAGGATCCATAGAATGGAGCTTAGATTCCCAACATTGTGTATGTGTGTGTTTATGTGTGTGTGTGTGTGTGTGTGTGTCCACTACATGTGTGTAGCTGGTGGTTGGGATTTAACAACCCCGTGTTGGGGAACAGGATGGGATCATCATTGCTTCCTGTTCTCTAAGAAGTCTTCCTGACTTGGAGCCATTTCCTACCAGGGTCACTCACATTGTCTTCCTTCTCTTCCCTGGTGGAGACCATGATTCATCCCCAGATCCTGGAAGAATTACTTTCCTCTGAGCCATATATAAATATTTTGGACCTAACACAAGAGCTGGAGCAGGAGGCAGGACTCACCCCTGACCAGGTAGAGGGGAGAAAGTGGGGTCTCCCAGCAGAGCAGAGGCAGGAGTTACACCAGTTATCCAAGAGAGGCAGGGGCACCTGATGATCAGGTTCAGGAACACCAGGAGCACCAAGGATTGGGAAGAAGCAAAAGGTAGAGCAGCAGAAAGGGGCACCACATAGAACTATGGAGGTAGAGACACTAGGTTTACCAGGGCTTGGAGATGGACACCAAGTGGATATGGCAGATATATATCCCTATCCTTCCTGTGACACATGGTTCCTTCAGTGTGAATGCTCCAGGACAGAGGATGCAGATGGGGATAGGGAGAAAGGAAGGAGACAGGAGAGTCATGACAGGCTCAGGGTATCAAGCTGAAAGGAAGTCCAGTAGGGTGGCCAGTAGAGCCTCAGTCTGCCTCTCTGAGACCAAGACGGGTGATAGCTCCACTTCCCAGCTATCATGGAATCATAATGGTCCCTGGTTCCTCTGGCCCTCATCATGCATAAAGAAGAGTTAGCCAGTGCCCATCCCCTCCTGAACTGGTGGAGAAGCACCTCTGTAGGTGCCCCAAGGTCATGTTATGTCCCAACAGGACTCAAAATCTTCTGAGGCAGGTGACAACCGTGTTGCAGAGAAACGTAAACATTGCACTGACCAAGGGGTCAGCATGCAGAACTGGCCCCCAGAGGTGGCTTCCCAGGACATGAAGAGGCACAGGGCCACAGAGCCAGAGCTGCTGGGTCCAAAGGACACTGCTATCCTCCCGAGCTTTCAAGTGTGACCCTCACTGGGGGACATCCATTCCAATCATCCACCCCAGAACCGCAGATCCTCCTCCCCAAACCTGAGGGGAAAAGGTGTTGGTGGTCGCAGAGGAGCCACTTCTTCTGGGGGGCCACATGGACCAGCCAATGGCTACAGTGTGGACAATGGCCTCCAATGCCTGGACTTTCTCCTAGTCTCCCAGCACTGTCTGCTGCCCTGGGCTCTGTGCCAGAGCCAGGGTCCTCACATGGAACCCCTCTGCTCAGGAGATCAAGCACCCCAGGCCCCACCTGCCCAGACAGGCAGCCTCATCCCCCATCCTCCTCCAGCTGCCATGTCCAAGAAGAGCACTCTCACTGGATGCTCACTCAATGTGGAAAAGATGCCTCACTGCAGGTCTCCCCAGAAGGTCACTGGAGGGAAAGACCTGCATCTGAAGCAGGTTTGAACCTCACAGCCTCAGAAGAGGAAGTGTAAGGCATCAGGCAAAACAAAAAGAAAAGGAGGCTCTATGGACAGCAGGATTAGTGGGTAGCCTCTGGGGTGGCTGCCCCTCAGGCTATGTCTCACCCTTATTTCATTCTGCATACCAAGGGTTCCTCCTCACTCAGGATGGTTCCTGCCAGTCCTCGGGACAGGGAAGGGAAGGGGATTAGGAAGGGGGAGGGCAGAGTGAAGCTACTGAGAGGGAGGAGGGGGGATGTTTAAGCCTGGAGGGAAGTTGGACCTTGTTGGCCTTGTGTCACTGGGAATAAAGGCAGATTTGTAGGAAAAATCTTCTCAGGCTACTGCTTCTGCCATAGAGTCTGTGTAGCACCATGCAGTGAGAACTGAGAGGAGATAACCAGAAATGCCAGGCACCAGGGTTCACAAGTGTCTGTCCACTGGGTCTTGCCTCTGTATTGAGGCTGGTCCTTCCACTGGTCCTGGGAGAAAAGAGCCAACAAGCTCCCAGAACCCCACTCATTACCCCATTGAAAAGGGGTTACTTGGTTTAGGGCATCTTGTCTCTGTGCATCCCTTCATGATCTGTGTCCCTTAAAAGTCTCTCTTACCAATCATGTGAGGGCCAGGCATGAAGAGGAATCACGAAGAGCCAAAGGGCATCTCACTTGGTGTTGGTAGCTCTGAGGTCTGAGGACTGACAGACTGGTGGCTCTCAGATTGTAGTGTGAATAGCCCTGATGTTGAATGTCAGTGACCCTCAGCTTCTAGTGGTAGCGGCTCTCCTGTTGCTTTCCTGGGAGAAGTATCCATCCACTTTCAACACTTCCCTGCAGATTATATGATGGCCAGACCTAGCAGCTCCTGTAGCTCTCCTCTGCTCTGGGTCACTCTCTGTGCTCACCACCCTCAGGTTGACCTGCCCAGTTTGCCAGTTTTTAGTGCAACCAACTTGACCTGCTCCCGTTGAGATGAGAGTCATGAATATAAACTCTACCCATCCCTAAGAGCCTTCATTAGGACTCATGCTGTGGCAGAAGGGGAAGTGGTAGAGGGACTGTCTGCATCATGAGATGGGGAAGAAATCTTATTTGAATTAAAAAGGTGAATTCAGCTCTCTCTCCCCTAGCAATTTCACCTTCCACCATGGACCTGATTGTTCCTGGAACAAAGGACATCACAAGGAGAAGTGGGTTTAGGGGTACTGGCCCCAAGGGTGAACACTGCACACACCCACACACATTGTCCTGAAACTCCAATCAGGATCCTGCGGTGATGTGGCACTCATGGGGAAGCTCACTTTGGATTCTGGATGGGGATGCTTATCTTTGCCCCAGTTTGTATCCCTGCTCTGAGGCCATTCTTTGCATGGTCTTGGTTAGCTTGGGCTGCCATACTGAATGCCATAGACTGGGTAGATAAAACCCCACATGTTCATTTCTCACAGTTCTGGAGTCTGGAGTCCCACAGGAAGGGTGCCTAACCCAGAGTCCCATGAGAGCTCTCTCTTCTCCTTGCTAGAGAAGATGGCTGGCTCACCTGTGTCCTCACGTTACTGACATGTCTTCAGTGTCTCTTCAGTGCTGGAGAATCATGGTTTGCACAGCAGAGTCTGGTAGGGCCTGTCACCTACCCATGTTTTGGTTCCAAGGCATCTAGCTCTTCAGACAGAGGCTTCCTCTAGCTGGAGGCCTGGACATTCCCTCTGCAACAATCCCAGAAACTGCAGCCTCCATACTCCTGATCCCAACTCTGCCTTGAGGTTCAGGGTCAGGGTGGGGAGGACTAACCAGCTCAGCCAGAGGATCTCCTTGTGCTTTGTTGGCTCTGCAGAGGTGAAAAGTTGCGCTAGGCTCACACAGGCTACCTGCCTGGGAACTGGCACCTCTTTACAGAGTGGTGTCAATTATAACTCATGAAAGTGGCCACTACTTCAACCTTGTGTTCCAGAATGGGTAGCAGTGGGGAGTGCATGGTCAGGGGCATCCAGCACCTCAGATGCCCCGAGGACATATGTCTGGCCTTACAGCCCTTTCTCTATATAATCCCTGCCATACTAACAAGGGAAGAGAAGGAAAAGAACCGGCCCTCATTGGAAGCAACCCAATGTTCTCAGTTTAGCTTCCATTTTCACATGATCTCTCCTGTCCTTTGGTCTCCCAGGTGATCCTTCCAGAGCTCATGGTCCCAGCCTCAGTATGCCTGAATTGGATAAGGATCCCCGGTATTCCCTGACATAAATCGCATCCCTATTTCTGCACTTACCTGGTCTGTGTGGTTCCTGGCAGAAACAGGAGAGAGCCGGAACAAGGGTCACTTAGGGGCCCTGCCTGGATCCCTCAGATCTGATTCTCTTCAGGTGATGGCTGATGTAGTGCATCCCCAGAACTCTGGTTCTTCCTTAGTAGCAGCTCCCTCCCGGGACTGGCCGGCACGCTGCAGGACACAGCTCCACATCCCTGCCACCAGCTCCTGCCTAGTATGGGGCTTGCACCTTCCTGATATGTCTCACCTGATTCTCAGCCTGATTCTCATCCTGTGTCTCTTACCCAAACCCCACCTAGGTACATGGAGTTTGAGGCCGCAGAGGAGATGGAAGATCCAAGCATGTAGTTGTCAGGGGTCTTCTAGTGCCAATCTCCTCCTGTACCTCCAAGGCAGGATCTACCAAGGCCCCCAGCCCCTAAGGCTGTGCAACAGCCAGGTAGGGTCCCCACTATCCCACAGGAACCCATGATAGTGTCCAAAGGGTGGTAAGGGCCAAAGGAGGCTCTTGTCTTGAATAAAAACCTTTCCTTCAGTAGGGGGAATTTGGTCTTGCAAGAACAACAGCCCCCTTATCACCTGAGGTCCCTGCCACCCATTTTCTTGAACTGCTTATTGACTGGGCCTAATATGTAGCTCCTGTCCTCCCCTGACTGGGGTCTGGCTTGGCAGAACTCGAGGACTATCAGTGGCTCCAACTTTCCTCCCACGTGACTCTCCTAGATGTTGCAGCTGGTGCACTGTTACCTCCCTTGGGTCTTTGTATGGTTGTCCCAGTGCATGGCAGACCAGGTTAGGTCCCCTGAACCCTGCCTACTACCAAGTGTTTGGGAGGCGTTGCATCCCCTAACCATGCACAGTCCTGGTCTTCCCTTTCTTATTGTGGCCATGGCCTTCCTGAGTAGTTGGTTTAATGCGAGCACAAGGCTTGGCTTCTTGGAAAAATGTCGCAGTACTCTGGGGAAACATTAAGTGACCTCATCACCATACTCCCCACTGGTGCACAAAAATCATGGCAGTGTTCCCGCTTCTTCTCTTCTATAATATTGCTTATATTCTTTCATTTATTCATAAGATTTATTCATTGAATCCATTCCTGCATTATCATTTTGAATAAATTGCTATCTGTTATTCAATTAAGATCCCAAAGTGTTGCTTTTACCTTCACTTATTCCTGTTCTCTCTTATGTTGATCCAGGTTTCTGACCGATCTCATTTTCTTGCTTACTGAAGCATTTCTTTTAACATTCCTTTCAAGGCAGGTCTACTGGTGATAAGTACTCTCCAATTTTATTTGACTGGAAAGTCTCCAGCTTTTATTCTATTTTGCAGGAGCATCTTGCTGGTTTAGACTTTGGTAAAGAGTTATTTTTCCTCTCAACACTAAATATTTCATTGCCCCCTCTTCTTGCTTTCACAGTCTCTGAAGGAAAGCCTGGCGTCATTCAGATCTTTGCTTCTCAGTGGATAAGGCATGCCTTTCCTCTATGGCTTCTTGCAAGATTTTCTCCTTGTCTTTATTTTCTGCAATATGAAGATGACATGCCCAGTTAGAATGTTCCAGCATTTATCCGGCCCCATGATTGTTGTGGTTTGGTGGCTCTTGTTGCAAATCCTCAGTCATTATCATTTCAAATATTTCTTCTTTCGTCTCTTCTTGTATTCTCATTATTTATTAATTACAATTTTTGTAATTATCCAACATTCTTAGGAATTATGTTTTTGTCATTGTCAGTCATTTCTCTTTGCATCTGGGTTTGAGAAGTTTCTTCTTTTAAATTAAAAAAAATAATTATTTGTTGAGGACCTTTATTTTACTTATATACAGTGCTGAGAATCAAACCCAGTGCCTCACATGTGCTGGGCTCTACCACTGAGCCACAACCCCACAATTGGGATTGAGAAATCTCTATGACTAATTTCAACCTCATTGATTGTTTCCTTGGCTTTGTCCAGTTTATTGATGAGCTCTTTAAATATTTTCTTTATTTATGTTTCAGTATTTTTTGATTTCTAGCATTTCCTTTGACTCTTTCTTGAAGTGTCCAACTACCTGCTGACATTGCACATATGTTTTTGTAAGCTATTTCTTCCATTAGAACCCTAAGAGTGAATGAATCAGTTACATTGGATTGCTGATCTGAATATTTCAAAGGCCCACTAAATCTAAGCCTGGTTTTGATGACTGCTTGTCCTTGCAGAAATTTAGTCTGTTTCCATTGTCTTCTTTAAATACACATTGAAATTTGGTCAAATATGCTCTGCTGGGTGAAAGGAGCAGAAGACCATAAGTGTGCAGGGTGATGTTTCATGTTTATCTGGAGAATAGTTAGTTTTTACTCTTTGGTGTTTCTGTGTGTGAGAGGCTAAATTTCCTCTAGTGTCCTTATTTTTGTCTCCCCTCTTGCTGATTAGTTTCCCAGAGGATTCTTACTGATTATGGACTGAGACAGTTTTTTTCCTCTCTCATTATACAGAAGCCCTATTGAGGTGGTGCTAAGGTGAGGACCTGGGATAGGAAGCATTCCCTAGTCCTAGGATTAGACCTCAGTCTCATAGGGAGCCTGTGTCCCTGAGCTGGGACCTTCATGCATACATCTCATTGGCACCCATTTCCACCCATGGTGGGGCAGGAAGGAAAGAGGGAGCTTGATTTTGGTGTTTGTGTCTCCAAGTCAGTTAGATGCTGATAAAATGCTAAAGGTCAGGCTCTGACATGACAATTTCTCTTGTAGCAGACTTTTATAAAGTAGAACTAATGCTCTGGAAGTCCATCACACAGACCTCCTCCCTACAAACAGAACTTCCTGTGTGATGGCAGGGACCCTGAACACAGGGGCCAGGGCTGGCCAGAATCTGTCACCCCATTAGTGCTGTGAGAAGTGCTGAGAGAAGTACCCACAAGCTGGGCAGGATGTGCACCTTAAGAGTTCCACAGGCTCTAGCTAGGGAGAGCTTTTATTCAGGTGTTTTTGTTTGTTTGTGCAAGCCTAGGAAAGAGACAGAGGTTTATAAGTAGTATCAGTAAAAGGGAGGTTGAGGAGTTCATGGAGTAATAATATTTGGAACCTTTTACCTTCACTTACTGGAACCTACAGATGGACTGGGAGGAAAGCACACACTGATGTTTGGTTGAGTGAACAACAGGAATCAAAAGGACTGAGTGCAAAAGGGGTAAAATCCCTGGGCCCAAGATGAGCCTGTGTTTCAGGGTCGAGAGAATCCAAGTACTGCAGCAGGTGGTCTCTAATGCTGGGATGGCAGGTTTGCAGATGCACTCGCTGAACGCTGAATGAAGGGCCAGCCCAGAGGCTCTGGGACGAGGAGCCGCCTTTCCTGAGACACCTCGAAGCCTTCAGCCCCACTTGGTTCTCTTCCTGGTTGCTCCTGGCTTCCAGTCAGCTCTGGACCCGTCGCGCATGCGCACGTCCTTGGCTGGAGGCACTGTGGCGCTTGCGGGCCACCACCCAAGGGCTCTAGGGTCGGTTGGGACTCGGGCGTCCGTTGGGGCTCCAGCGGGGCAAGGCGCAGGCGCGAGCGCGGACGGCGGGTTCCCAACGGCCGGCTGGGCTCCCATGGCGGTGTCCAGACTCAGTCCCATAGGCCCCGGGGTACTGGACCCGCGAACCTCTCTGGTCCCCAGTGTGTCCCTGCCCGGTCCTCCGTCCCCTGCGCCATGCTGGGCAGCCCGGGCGCCGGCCTTGCTTCCCCTTGGGACGTGGGCCGCCCGCACCAGGCCTGGAAGTGAGGGGCGCAGTTGGCCAGTGAGATGGCCATTGTCCATCCGTGTCCCTTGCAGCCTGTGTGGCGCCCGGTCTCCAGGGCACCTGTGCAGTGCTTGACAAGCCCGGTCCAGGTCAGCAGGTCCATGGCTCCTGTCGGTGTCCGAGGAAGTGGTGAAGGTCATCTCCTTGTTCCTGGTGAAAGCTGTGAATGTTGGGGGCACTGTCAGCTGGCATCCGGTTGTTAGGCTGAAGGACGCGCATTTCTCATGATGTTAGCAACTTTGCAGAAGGGAACACACTGAGCCGAGTGTGCTGAGTCCTCTTTGGTCACACTGTGATTGAGGAGCCCTCCTAGGTGGGCTGTTGGTGGGCACGTCTGGACAGAGCACCTAAATGATGATGGGAGAACCGTGTGAGCACAAGTCGTGTGCAATAAAGAGAGTCATGTTGTATTATTGCATTTTGTGGTGCTCTTCTTTTACATTAGTGAAGTTATGCGTTCTTTTTTGTAAATGTTCATTGGCCACTGGAATGTCAGAGTTTGGTTTGGGGATGCTAATACGTTTTGATTCTTCTTTTGCCTGCGGTGCAAAATTGTGGGGTGCATGGTTGCATCTGACTATGTTGCAAGCTTTTTACCTTTTGGGGAATTATGGAAATTCAGAGGCCATGAATTTTTGGTTGCATGTCCATTTAGAAAATGGTGTTCCTAATGTGTTTATTTGCATTCATAGTTTTGGGTTTGTTATGTTTGAAGTTGGCTGGCGAGAATCTGAGATTTGTATGTTTCTGGATGGATTATTGAGAGAAAGTTTTGTATCTGCAGTGGGAGAGTAGGAAAGTTGCATTTGGAGGGTGTGAGAAATAATACATATAAACTCAGGGAGTTTGGTGTAGGTGTTTGTATTTTGGCTTTGGATATTTCACCTGTGGAACTCCGCACTGCCCGCCCCACAAATGCGGCAATTTTAGTTTATATCATGGGTTATTTGGAATACATATGTGCATGTGCATATGGGCAATGCTTTAGTAACGTCATTGGGTATATTTTCGGTGGGTATACAATCTGTTTTGGGCAATGTAGTGGGAATGTTTGTGTACTCAGGATATCATGTATAGTTGTGGGTTTGTTTGTAGTTGTTTTATGGATTTTTGTATTTCCTTGTGTGAGGTCAGGTCTATGGCTAATCTTGAGGAGTTGTCGAATGAATATGTGTGATTGTGATGTGAAGTGTATGTTATTCTCCATTTTGGGAAATGGATGATTTATTTCTTTGTGAATATTTGGAAGTGTGTGACTTTGTATATGCAGGTAGTGTGAGATAATAGGATATTTGCATATTTATATGTAGCTATTTGATGCTTGTGGAGAGTTACGTGTGTATTGAATTTGTAGTTACTAGCATTCTTTGGTTTTATATGGGGTGTTTTATAATCAGAGTTGTGTGAAGTAAGAATGTTTACGGGACATGGGTACAGGTATTCCAGGGGTATGGCAATTTTGATGAATATCTTCTGGGGCAATGTGGGGACTTACTAGTATGTAACTGGGAAGTAAGGCTGTCGGTATCTGATGGAATGCTGGGCTTGTGCATTTATGCCAAAACGTGGGAATTATGTTTGTACATATTACAGGTATGTAATATGCTACAAGTATTTCTTAGTATTTTGGGGATGTAGGAGCTGGTTTCCATTTTTAAAAATTAAAAATTTTTAAAATTTATAAGTGGTTTGTTGTGTATTTTTAAGTGGCGTGCTAGAGAATATTGTGTGTCTTTGACATGTGTACTACTTTGTGTATATTGAGCTATGGGGAGGATGAATCATGTAAGTTTATTTTCAGAAATGTGGTTGTTATGTCAAAGTGCATATGGACAGTGTGTCTGTTGTATGTGAATGTGTGTGCATAGTTATGGGAATGACGTGAACATTCAGGGTACTAGGGTTTTCTGTTTTAGGTAGAAACTGGTAATTTGTCTATGTGTTGATGGTGCAGGTGTCACCAGTGAAGGGTTTGAGAAGGTCTTCAGAAATGTAGGATCCTCAAAAAACCTCAAACCTTCAGGTTTCTTGGCAGAAAAGAATTTAAGGCCCAGATTTTAGGGAAAGTGAAAGAGCTTGATTGCAAAGCAAAAGTACACACTCGAAAAGTTGAGTGTGGCCGTACTTAGAGGCTGAGTAGCCTCCCAGTCAGCTGGTTGGTGGCTTATATTGTTCAGGGGAAGTAATATTTATAAGCAGGGGTTGAATATGAAGGGGGTTCTCTGGAACTGGGAGGTCTTTTGTGGAACCCTGCTCAGTTTCATTAGCATTTACTTATGCAACCAAGGGGTGTATGCGTACATGTGGTGATCAGCCTCAATAAGTAACAAGGTGAAAATTAGGGTTAGGAATATCTCTGGAGCGTCTGTGTGAGGAACCAGGCAGAGCTTGCTCGAGATTGCAGTCACTTTGTAGTTAGGTAGAATACTATTTTGTCCAGTCAGACGCTAGCAGGATATTTATGGTTGAGTAGGAGGCCTGAAACTGCAGGTATCTTTTGTTAACCAAGACCAGCTCACAAGTGGCCTGCTAAACCAAGACCCACTGACACCTACTGACCCTGTTCCCTATTTCATAGATCTGTGTCTGTGCAGGAGTTATGAGCAGTGTGTGTTTTAGAGATATGTGATGTAGATTTATTTGTACATTTGTGGTTGGAGTTGAAGTTCCTTCTTGGGGTACAGGTGGAATGTGTGCACATATTTACATATGGGCTGGAGCTGGCTGGCACTAGCTTGTGATGGCTGATGGTGCTCATCTCTGTCTCATTCTGTGTTCAGTGGCATCAGGTTGGTAGGCTGAAATTAGTCATGGCAGGGTGGTTACAGCACTTACATTGAAAGTGAAGGCATGGTGGCTGGGGTTGTGGCTCAGCGGTAGAGCACTTGCCTAGCATGTGTGAGGCCCTGGGTTCAATCCTCAGCACTGCAGAAATAAATGAATGGAGTAGGGGTATTGTGTCCAACTACAACAAAAAATAAATATTCTGTTTTTAAAAAAGTGAAGGATTGCTTGCCTCCCCTGGAGAATATCTTATTAAATATTTACTAGCATATTGTGTGTGTGTGTGTATGTGTTTGTGTGTGTGTGAGTGCTCATGTGTGTTTGTGTGTGTGTGTGTTCAGTATGTATGAGTACATGTTTGTGTGAAGTAATGACATTCAGGCAACAGTCTGTTTGGATTCTCTACATGCATTGTGAGTTGGGCATCAGGGATTATGGACCCTTGGTCTATGCAGAGATAACTACATTGATCCTCACTGGGTTAGTTGAATTTTCAGGGCCAAAGAATTCTCCTAAATTTTGATTTCTGTTTTTCTTTGTGTGGATAGATTCAGTGAGGTCTGTTCCTGAAGCAGGAACATAATTCTTCACCATTTGTGTGGTCCTGGATCTAGGTCATGAAATGGTTAGCATGGTGGGCAGATAGCTATGGAGAGCAGAACGTTCATAGCGTTGGCTACATCATGGGCAGAAGTCATAAAGTTGTGTGATTTCTTGGGCATGAGGTGAGATGGGAGATGTTCTCTCCATGCACAACCTTCTGATAAGGAGCTGGGCAGCTACAGGGGCTGTTGGCTTCTCTGGGACACAGCTGGTGGCAGAGACACCTGGTTTCTTGGGTTAAGCTGTCGAAAGCCTGCAAAATCTGTGCCTCAGCTACCATGTGCCTCCCAAACCTCATACACACACACACACACACACACACACACACACACTCTAGAGGTATGCTAGTAAGATGTGCTTTAGGAGTAGGCAGAAGAGCCTTGACTTCTAGTTTACAGGGGTGTAAGTGTCCCACCATGCTTAAATTTCCCAAACTGGTGCCACTAAACACAGTGTATCACAGTGTTCGGTGATGCACTGACCCTTGGGCAAGTGGCTTTGTTCAAGTGTCTTAACCTCTCTGAGCCTCAGCTTACTTTTCTATAAAACTGGAATAATAAAGCTAACTCTACACGATTGTGAAGACTAGAGTTAAGGTGTAAAGTGCTTGGAGCAGTGAATGGTGTGTTCTTAGTAGTTGCCAAAATGTTTGGTATCCTGTTTATTGGTCCATCCATAATATCCATCTCTTTAATACACCCCACTTTCCATCCATATCAGTGCATCAGCATGTATTTTATAGCCCATGGGGAACATGGGCTCCCTGCTCTTGCTCCTAAAGCCCCAACTTCCACCTCTCCCTCATAAGAACATTGAGTTTAGCATTTGTCTCATGTAGGATTGATACCTCAGGGAAAGGGAGCAGTCCCATTGTCTTCAAATCCTCCAGAGCATCCTTCAGTGACTGTATTAAGTAAGCAATGAAGAATAAAAAAGAGGGTGTGTTTTTGACTTTCCAAAAGTTCAATATGATAACTTGCTCTTGGGTAAAATTTGTTCCCCAGAGTCTACACCTAGTTGAGGGAGTAGCAGAAATGACCTGGTTCCCTACCTCACTGAATCTCTGCCCCGTGCCATGTGACTCCTTGTGTCCTGGCTCTGAGCTTTCTGCCTTGCTGGGAGTCCTCCTCTTTTTTTTCTGTCATTGACAGGAGGACATCATGAGGCTGATTGCTGGAGGACATGGCCCTGGGAGAGCTGCATGTCCCTGTCACTTGAGTGAGGCCAGACTGGGGAAGGAGAGCTGTCTGGCAGAGCCATCCCTAATCCTGACCCTCAGATGCCATGCCTGAGAGGATAAATGCCTATCATTTTGAATTGCTGAATTTTCCAGTGTTTGTTAGTCTACAATATGGGTTCACTAGGTATCTAGTGCACCCGAAAATGAATGTACACCTTAAGATAAGATTGTATGCAGTGAAGAGAAAAACACAGAAGTTGGAACCATTTAGTATGAGGGAATGTATTCTTCCATTTGCACTTTTCCTCAAGTCTATATTTGTAGCCCTTCCCTTCTTTCTGTAGAGACCCTGTCCCTTAATCTAATTTCTGACTGATCTCTCCAAAAACTCCATGTGTGAATCCATAATACATATACTTGCTTATTGTCTATTTCCTTCTGTGGGGTGAAATATCCATAAGAGGGTTGGTCTTCAGTGCCTCTTGGTGCTTAATGAGTAAACATTGAAGGAATCAAAGAATGCTGTCTTATGTTGAGTTCCTTGCAGTTCAGTCCCTGAGACAGTTTTGTAAGCATGTTTTTTTTTTTTTTTTTTTTTTTTTTTAAGAAAAGTTCAAAGAAGGCATAATCAGGTCGAGGAAAAGTTGAAATATGACTCAGGCCCCCAAACAGTCTCAGCTAGCCTCATGTGTCAGTAGAGGATTAATATTGTCATTAGGGCTATTCTCATCTTTTTATTACCCATCTATCCATGAAACCTCCCTAGAAAGTTGTAAGAGCTCTTGAGGGTGCTCTCCATAGCTGATGCAGTGTCAAAGGAGCTGACAGCCAAGGCTGTTTCCAGCAGCCTTCCCAGAAATTGGTAAACGAGTCCCTTCATTGAGAATAGATCCAGGCTGCAGGTGTCAGTATCCAACATAGTCTACTACTGTTCAGCTCAAATTCATTACTTTCATTTCCATTCTGAGGAAGGAAAAAACAAATGTGTGTTTGTGTTCATGATTGTGGGAGTTGTTTTTGTATTTCAGAGTAGTGTGTCTTTGTACAATGTTTGGGTTAATATATGTTAATTTAGGGGCAGTGAGACCAGTACATGAGAGGTTAAAAGCTAGCATAGTTGTAGATGCACACAATTCCTTTATTTTATGTATTTACTTTTATGTGGTGCTGAGAATAGAATCCAGTGCCTTAGGTGTTTTAGGCAAGTGCTCTACCACTGAGCCCCAGCCCCAGGCCCAGCCCCTAGCATATATATTTTTGATATGGAAGAATTTCAGGAGAGAATTTGTTTGTGTTCTGTTGAGCATTTTACATTGTGTGTGTGTGTTTTCACTGTAACTCAGTAGAGTCAATGACTTGAGAATTAGTGAGAGTGAGCTTTATTAGCAACAAGCTGGCCTGATGGAATGGAAGATGTTAGGCTTCAAGGAACTTATGATATTCCTAGATGGGTGCATCAGTTGTCTGGTATTTCAAAAAAGTAGCCTCTTCTGGAGTGTGGGCTGTTGATATCTTATTTTATTCATGTATGGTCACCAAGAGTTCTGGTCCAGTATACCTAAACAAGACTTAAGGGATCAAGGTTTCTCTGTTAAAATTCTTGATTAGAGTGGTTTGTGGGTTTTGTTGTGGTCAACAGTTCTTTTTCATTTTTTTTCAGAGGGGGGGTTGCTTACTGGGGATTAAAACTCAGGTGTACTTGGCCACTGAGTCACATCCCCTGCCCTATTTTGTGTTTTATTTAGAGACAGGTTCTCACTGAGTTGCTTAGCACCTCACCGTTGCTGAGGCTGGCTTTGAATTCTCGATCCTCCTGCCTCAGCCTCCCAAGGTGCTGGTATTACAGGTGTGTGCCACCGTGCCTGGTATGGTCAACATTTCTGGCAAGCATGTTTTCAGGTGTGACCTTCTCCCATAACTTTGTACTAGGGAGTTTCCAAGAAGGGAGGGTCTTGTGCATTTCTAGCTGGGTTTATAGTGTGCAGATAATCTCTGAGAGACAGGGCAAGTATAAGCTAAGAGAATTGGATTTTGATTGGGTGAAGGGCTTATATGTTCTTTCATGATGACTCTTTGATTATAATTATTATAAGAGAGTCATTTGAACAAAAGGCATTTTTGCAATAAAAAGATTCATATTTTATACTCAATTTTGTGGTTCTCATGTATTACACAGTGAAATTGATGATATGCTCTCACATGGTGTTGGTGGGCTGTTGGGCAGTCCTTGTATGTATTTCTGGATGCCAGGAAGTTTTTCTTTCATTTTGATGGGCATGAAGATCATGGGGTGGTTATTTGTATGAGAAAATGAGATGTTGTGCTTGTCCTGGAGGGATGGTAAGAATTCAGAGGGCTTGAGTGTTTTTTACTCTTTTTTTGTGGGGTGCTGGTGTCCCTAATGTGTTGATATACATTCAAAGATTAGGGTTTGTTTTGTTTTCAACTTACCCATGAGAATCTGATAAGTATTCACCGGTGTCAGTGGTGGTGTCTGGGTGGCTATTTGAGACCAAGGGAAAGTCATGATGTGTTTTTTTGAGACTGTGCAGGGTTTGGTGTATTTGGAGAGCTGTTGTTTATTTGTTTAGGCTCATGAATGCACCTTGGGATGTTTGGGTGTAATATGTGTGTTTGCGTATGGGCTATGTTAATGAATGTGTTTGGGTATATATCTCTGGGTTTGCCATGTGATTGATGTAGTTGGGAAATGGAGGAGGGGTGTTTGTATATTTGGGATATGGTACTTGGTCATGTGGGTTTTATAAAAAATTTCTTTATTCATGTATATGTACTTGCATGCTTGAAGACTGGTCAGTTACTAATTTTGTGGAGTAGTAGGATGAATATGTTCAAGTGTGTTGTGGAGTTGGTGGGGTTCTGCATTTTTGAAGACAATGAGTTATTCATATTTGGGAGTGTGTGAGCTTGTATAGTATAATGTTTTGTGTATAATTGGGTATATTAGCATATTTTTATGTAATGGGTAACTGTGTAGAAATGAGATGCCTATGGAGAGTTACTTGTGTCTTGAGGTTGTATTAACTACCACAACTCAGGTGTATGTGTGTTTGTGTGGCCTGTATTAGTAATAGTTGTGAGAAGGAGAATATTTAGGTGTCAATTAGTATGTGTATTTAAGGGACATGGCAGTTGATGTCTGCATTCTGGGGCCATATATGTATGATGTAGAAAGTTATTTGTAACTGGGAAGTAAGGATTATGTATGTGATGAAGAGGTGGCATTGTGCATATATACAGGGGCTGTGGGAATTGTGTTTATATGTTTTAGGGACACATGATACAGTTATTTGTTAGCATTTGAGTAAAATCAAATGTATTCTATTCACCTGTTATTATTTGGGGTTTATAAGTGAGCTTATGTGTATTTTAGATGATATTCTTGAGATAATTTTTGTGTCATGGGCATGCAAATTGATTTGTGGATTTGTAGATGGTTGGTTGAATTCTATAAATTTCTTCATTGGGAATGAGGTTGCTAGGAGTCTTCAAAGTGTATTTCTTTGGAGAATGCTATGCCATTTCTGGGTGTAGAGAGGAACGTTTGGCTGGTGAGGTTGGCAGGCTGCATTCTGGAGATGTGGAATACTTTGTAGTGTTTTAAAGATTCTTTATATTCATGATTTGGATATATTTATGTGTCTGTCTCTCCTTTCCTGTTTGGAAATTATGTATATATTCATACATGGATAGAGATTAATGTGTGCATTAATCGTGTGTGCTGGTATCGAACTCTCTGTCTCATTGCATGCAAGACTAGCATTTTTGTGTTTTGTATGCAGGCACCCAAGTGATTAGGTGTATGTTCATGGATTTGTGGATGTGTGTGTTTAGAATCTCTGGCTAGGAAGGAAAAAGAAAAAGAAAGGTGGTAGTGATAGAAAAAGGCCCATGTCCCTATATCTGTGTATACAGGATGCTTAGTAATTGTGTTTTTTGTATATTGTGGCATGTAATTCTTGATGACTTTCATGATGTTAGTAGAATGTGTGGTCCTGATATATAATTATGTTAGTCTCATGCATTTGAGAAGTATAAGTTGTTGGTGGCTGAGTATGTTTTAAATTCATAGGGATCTTGTGATGGGTAATCTGGAAGATGTGAGAGGTTCATTGTGTGCTTAGAAATAGATTGTGTCCTCAGCTAAGCGTTTGCAGCAGTCCTTGGAGTCTTCCGCTGCCGCTGCCTCCTCGCGAATCAGCCAGCGTCTCCCGCCCGCCCGCAGCCCGAGTGCCACTGGGAGGAAGCCAGAGGGAGGCCCCCTGTGGGTTTGTAGCTGCTGCTCGCCATCCCTCCCCCAGCCTGGGAGAGCATAGCCCCGGCCCAGTGGGTCGCCTGCCACTCTTGTAGCCCTTACCCGCGGGCCGCCACAGCTGCCGACCAGGAGAGGCGCTCGCCATGGCCTCTGGAGGCGATTCAAAGGGTGATGACTTATGAACAGCCATTCTTAAACAGAAGAACCGTCCCAATGGGTTGATTGTTGATGAAGCCATCAATGAGGACAACAGTGTGGTATCCTTGTCCCAGCCCAAGATGGATGAACTGCAGTTGTTCCGAGGTGACACAGTGTTGCTGAAAGGAAAGAAGAAGCGGGAAGCTGTGTGCATTGTGCTTTCTGATGACACATGTTCTGATGAGAAGATTCGGATGAATAGAGTTGTTCGGAATAACCTTCGTGTACGCCTAGGGGATGTCATCAGCATCCAGCCATGCCCTGATGTGAAGTACGGCAAACGTATCCATGTGCTACCCATCGATGACACAGTGGAAGGCATCACTGGCAATCTCTTTGAGGTATACCTTAAGCCGTACTTCCTGGAAGCTTATCGACCCATCCGGAAAGGAGACATTTTCCTTGTCCGTGGTGGGATGCATGCTGTGGAGTTCAAAGTAGTGGAGACAGATCCCAGCCCTTATTGCATTGTTGCTCCAGACACAGTAATCCACTGTGAAGGAGAGCCTATCAAACGAGAGGATGAGGAAGAGTCCTTGAATGAAGTAGGCTATGATGACATTGGTGGCTGTAGGAAGCAGCTAGCTCAGATAAAGGAGATGGTGGAGCTTCCTCTGAGACATCCTGCACTCTTTAAGGCAATTGGCGTGAAGCCTCCTCGGGGAATTCTCCTCTATGGACCTCCTGGGACTGGGAAGACCTTGATTGCCCGAGCTGTGGCAAATGAGACTGGAGCTTTTTTCTTCCTGATCAATGGTCCTGAGATTATGAGCAAGTTGGCTGGTGAGTCTGAGAGCAACCTTCGTACAGCCTTTGAGGAGGCTGAAAAGAATGCTCCTGCTATCATATTCATCGATGAGCTAGATGCCATTGCTCCCAAACGAGAGAAAACTCACGGGGAGGTGGAGCGGCGTATCGTATCACAGTTATTGACCCTTATGGATGGGCTAAAGCAGAGAGCACATGTAATAGTTATGGCAGCAACCAACAGACCCAATAGCATTGATCCAGCCCTACGGCGATTTGGTCGCTTTGACAGGGAAGTAGATATTGGAATCCCTGATGCTACAGGACGTTTGGAAATTCTTCAGATCCGTACCAAGAACATGAAGCTGGCAGATGACGTGGACCTGGAACAGGTAGCCAATGAGACTCATGGACATGTGGGTGCTGACTTAGCAGCTCTGTGCTCAGAGGCTGCCCTGCAGGCCATCCGCAAGAAGATGGATCTAATTGACTTAGAGGATGAGACCATTGATGCTGAAGTCATGAACTCCCTGGCAGTGACTATGGATGATTTCCGGTGGGCCTTGAGTCAGAGCAATCCATCAGCACTGCGGGAAACTGTGGTAGAAGTGCCACAGGTAACCTGGGAAGACATTGGGGGCCTGGAGGATGTCAAACGTGAGCTTCAGGAGCTAGTCCAGTATCCTGTAGAACACCCAGACAAATTTCTTAAGTTTGGTATGTCACCATCCCAGGGAGTTCTATTCTATGGACCTCCAGGCTGTGGGAAAACCTTGCTGGCTAAAGCTATTGCTAATGAATGCCAGACCAACTTCATCTCCATCAAGATCAACTGCTCACTATGTGGTTTGGAGAATCTGAGGCCAATGTCAGGGAAATCTTTGACAAGGCACGCCAAGCTGCTCCTTGTGTGCTGTTTTTTGATGAGCTGGATTCAATTGCCAAAGCTCGTGGTGATAACATTGGAGATGGTGGTGGGGCTGCTGACCGAGTAATTAACCAGATCCTGACAGAAATGGATGGCATGTCCACAAAAAAGAATGTTTTCATCATTGGCGCTACCAATCGGCCTGACATCATTGATCCTGCCATCCTAAGACCTGGCCGCCTTGATCAGCTTATTTACATCCCACTGCCTGATGAGAAGTCCCGTGTTGCCATCCTCAAGGCCAATCTGCGCAAGTCCCCGGTTGCCAAGGATGTGGATTTGGAGTTCCTGGCAAAGATGACTAATGGCTTCTCTGGAGCAGACCTGACAGAGATTTGCCAACGTGCTTGTAAGCTGGCCATTCGTGAATCCATTGAGAGTGAGATTAGGCGAGAACGGGAGAGGCAGACAAACCCATCTGCCATGGAAGTAGAAGAAGATGATCCAGTGCCAGAGATCCGCAGAGATCACTTTGAGGAAGCCATGCGCTTTGCCCGTCGTTCTGTCAGTGATAATGACATTCGGAAGTATGAAATGTTTGCTCAAACCCTTCAGCAGAGTCGAGGTTTTGGCAGTTTCAGATTCCCTTCAGGGAACCAGGGTGGAGCTGGCCCTAGTCAGGGCAGTGGAGGTGGCACAGGTGGCAGTGTGTACACGGAAGATAATGATGATGACCTGTACGGCTAAGTGATGGTGGCCAGCGTGTGGCGAGCTGGCCTGGTTGGACCTTGTTCCCTGGGGGTGGGGGCGCTTGCCCAGGAGGGACCAGGGGTGCGCCCAGGGCCTGCTCCATTTCTCAGTCTGAACAGTTGAGCTACCAGTCAGACTCTGGACAGGGGGTTTTTTGTTGCAAAAAATACAAAACAAAAGTGATAAAATAAAAGTGATTTTCTTTTGGGAGGTGGAGAGTGAATTAACCAACAGAGAATTGGGCCTTTGGGCCTGCGCCATTTCTCTTGTAGTTTGGGGCAGTGCAGGGGACCTGTGTGGGGTGTGAACCAAGGCATTACCACTGACTCCTACAGTAAAGCATCTGCACGTCACTCAATGCTGCCCGAGCCCTCCCTTCCCGTAGCCAACCTGGGTAGGTGGGTGAGGGGCCACAGTTGCTGGGTGTTTATATAGAGAGTAGGTTGATTTTATTTTACATGCTTTTGAGTTATTGTTGGAAAACTAATCACAAGCAGTTTTTAAACCAAAAATTGACATGTTCTAAAAGGACAATAAACGTTGGGTCAAAATGGAAAAAAAAAAAAAAAGAAATAGATTGTGTCTTTGGATGTTATGGAATATGTGTATTTTAGAACTGTGGGATTTCATGTGGGTCTGTTTTGTGTAGTTCAAGAGATGACTGGTTGTATACTTTTGGTTTTCCAGAGTCTGTGCCTGTAAGATATTCATTGGGTATATATGAGCAGTGTATTTGTTGTACAGGGATGTGTCCAACTGATGCTGTACCTATATGAATACTTGTAGGAATGTGCTTGAATATTTAGTATGAATAGGGTATTTTTCTCCAAAAATTCATGTAGTAACAGGTGGTGTTCCTGTGTGTTTAGGGTGGAGATATCAGATGTTCATCTGCTCAGAAGCCATGAGGTGTAGTTTTGTCTGGAAGTGTTAATGCCATTTTGTTTGTGTATTTTGGGTTGGAATCCAAATGAGTACCCTGGGGCAGGTGAATATTCATTGTGCACTGGAGTTGCCAGGAACCAGTATGGTAGCTGATGCTGCTCATCCCTCTCAGTTTGGTGTTCAGCAGCATCAGGTTTTTGGGTTTAAGTTAGTCTTAAGGTAGATATACTTTGTACACTAAATGTCAAGGCTTCTTACCTGCCTCTGGATTATTTACTAGCATACTTCTATTGTGTGTGTGTGTGTGTGTGTGTGTGCACGTGCATGCGTGCATGCAGCATTTTTGTGAACAGGCATCTATCTGAAGTAAATATATTCACACAACAATGTGTTCATATCTTACAGATTGTGCATACATTGTGAGTGGGGCATCAGGGATCCTTTGGGCAAGGCACTGACTCCAGTCATTCTGATCCACTGCATTTCTCCTAACAGTGTTAGTGCATTCTTTGGGGCCAAAGAGCCGACATGTCTATTGATTTCTGGCTCTTCCTCATGCAAGTGGGTTCAGCAGTGTTCCTTAGGCAGGCAGGTTCCTCTTCAGTGTGTATATGGTCCAGGAGTCTCAATCATAAGATGGCTGTGGAGAACAGAAACTTTAAAATAGGCATCCTGTTTGTGATGGGCAACAGGCATAAAATCATGGGTTTTTCTGGAAAGATAGGAAAAGTCCTCATCCATGCCAACACCCTGAGCTTCATCTGGGCAGTGACAGATTCTGGTGGCTGCTCTGAGGCTAAGCTGTTGGATGAAAACACTGTGCTCCACAGTGTGAGGCTAGTGAAATCCTTCAGAATCTCTGTGCATTGAGTGGCTGACCTATAAGTGACTGCACGCTCAAGGTAGCCAACAGGGCATTCCACAACAGGCCCTTCTTTCCTGGGACTCACCTGAGGTTTTCTGTTCCTGCCTCCTTAGGCTGATTCTCCTTCTGGATGTGACCCAGGGATGGTTTCTGAGCAGGGTTACCCTTTGTATGTGAAGTGGTGGAAGGAATAAGTGAGGGGATCCAGTCCCCACCAAGGATTGGGTAATCAGTGTCTGGGAAAGGCTCATGAGTCAAAAGCTTGGTCTGCAGTGGATGGTGCTATTGGGAGGTAGGGGGAGATCTTAGGAGGTAGGATGCAGGGGAAGTTAATCATATCATTGGAGTTGTTCTCTAGAATGGGATATTGGGACATGGGCCTTTTTCTATCACTACCTCCTTTCTTTTTCTTTTTGCTTCCTGGCCACATTGAAGTGAGCAGTTTTCTTCAAGCATATTATACTGCCCGCCTGAGGTCCAAAGGCAACAGGGCCAAGAAATCATGGGTTATATCCTCCAAACAATGAGCCCAAATTAATCTTTTCTCTTTTCATGGTGTTGATCTCAGATATTTTACTACTGTGGCACATGACTGATTAACTCAGAAAAGTGATTAACCCACAAAAAGAGTGCTGAGAATGTGCACGTGTTTTTGAGTATACTTGGTCATGTGGTTTTAGAGGACTTTGGAACTGGTTTTCAGGAGACATTGGAAGAGCTTGGAGAAACAGGCCAGAGAAAGCCTAGATTGCTAGAAGAGAGCTTTGTGGGTGATGCTGATGTGAGATCAGACCAGAATGTGTGGAGAAATGCAGACAGTAGAGGCTATGTCCATGACATTTTGAGAGTGAAATAAGTACCTTTTTGGGAATTGGTATAGAGCCCACTCACATTTCTTCTGGCAAGAATTGGCCTACATTCTACATGTCTTTAGAATTCACGGGAGGCTAATTTTAAGGTAAGAGAAGGTTATACTTTAGATATGAGGTGTCCCTGGAAAGCTCATGTGTAAGACCCATATCATAGCATCACGCATGAAAGTTTAGAGGGGAAAAGATTGGGTTTTGATAGCTTAATCCTAATGAGTCCAGTTAATCCACACATGGTACCTGTAGTCAATCAAAGGGGGCATGTCTTTGGGGTACACAGTTTGTCCCTGGTGAGCAGAGTTCTCTCTCTCTGCTTCCTCATTGCCATATCCCGAGCTGCTTCCCACTCCCTGCACTTACAACACATTATTCTGCCTCACCTTGGCCCCAGAGCTATGGAGTTGGTGGTCAGTGGAGTGAGACCTATGAAACCATGAGCTACATAAACTTGTCCTGCTCTAATTGTTGTTGTTAGATCTTTTGGTCACAGTGATGTAAAAGGCAACTAAAACACAGACTGATTAATCCAGCAGAGAATGTTTCAAGGCAGTACAGCATTTGATTTATGGCCTGGGTATTACTAGCTGCTTTTAGCCTGATTTACATTGGGGCTCACTATAAAAAGCCAGAGTAGAAAGGTTTAAAATACTTGCAGGTTTTCCAGAAAGGAAAGCTTCACAATGTTGGGGCCAAGGCTGGTGTGGCTGGTAAACAGATTATTTGTATTACAAAGAAGCTGAGTAGTTGGCACCAGTACATTAGAGAAGGCAACTTGAGGCGTCTCAGGAATGGGAAGGACCCACTTGTAGTAGGCTCAAGGACTTGTTGGAGAGGAGAATGTCATGGGATTCCTTACCTGAAGATTTATTTTGTTGTGTTCCTAACACCATATGGACCCACAGAGGCCATGGCCCAGGCTGGTCTGGCTAATGTCCTTGTTACAGCTGACCTTGGCATTGTCCATTTGATGATGGTTATCAAAATTTCAGAATGCAAGGGTCATGGGTTTGTGGAGGTTTGCCCTGATATTTTGGAGTAAAGGCTTGAGGCCCGGAAGTGCATGTCCCAGACAGAGTCCAAGCTAGTAGGCCCAGAAATGGGTATTTGTCAAACTGTGAGAGTGGAGTGAGTGTTGTAATGGAGACCTCAGTAACTCATCAATGACCTACAAAACACCTGCCAAGCGAAGTCACAGATAGTGAGCACACCTAGCTCCAGGGAGTGGCCCCACACCAGACCAGACTGGAGGGGTGAAGATGCCCAAGCTCTCAGGGGCCCATATCACACCAGTCATGTGTCCTAACTCCACACCTGGAGCACTATAGACTTAACGTTTGCACTGCTGTGCTTTTTCATTCGTGCTTGCTGGTTTCCTGTTCTTGTGGGCCAGTTGCATTCCCCCTTGTGCCATTGTGTCTTGTAAGTATGTTGTTTCTTTTTGATGATTAGAGAGGATTGCAGCTATTATAACTATAAAATGTTTGATTGTGCTGCTTTGCTCTGCCTGAGACAGCCAGTAATGAAGAGACAGAGAGGTGCGAGAGGAAAAGGCTTCATTTTACAACAATCCAGCTTGTCAGAGATGAATGGCTAGCTCCTGGTTTCATCTTGCTTAGTGCTGTTGAGTTCAATGTGTACAGTGTGTTATGTGGTATTGTTCTCTCGGTCATGGACAAGTGGGCACAAGGGCAGTTCACTAGAGTTGACAGAATGTCCTTTAGAGGAGCTGAGAGCGTTGTTTATGTCTGTTCACCTGTTGTTTCTTCCCTTGGATTTTTCCTTCTGCCAAGACAAAGGCCAAGACACTAAGTATAAGTCCCCACAGGCCCCTCCCAGCCGGGGTCTATTGGTGGTCCATGTGTGCACATGCCTGAGCTCTTGGTGTACATGTACTGGCAAACCTATGAGCTCTATAATTATTACACAGTCGCACCTCAGTCACATTAGGAGAGGAGTTAAAAACTAAATGTACAATGATACTGGCTTTAAATTTTTCTGAGGTGCTACCCTCAATGTTATTGTTCATTTCTTGGCAGGACTGAGTGAATGAATCATGTTTTCAACCTGAACGATCCTTTCACATTTCTTACTGATCAGTTCTACTAGTGGAGAACTCTTTGGTTTTTATTCATGTGGAAATAAATAAACAAGAGATTAATTTTTATATGCGATCAAATACAGCAAAATTTTCCAAGTTAACTACTCAGAAGGCGCATTAGTGGTGTTCATTTCACTTATTTTGACATTCTTCTGATACCAGCATGAAGCCATAGAAATTTTTTCTTCTTTCCAAACTGAAGCTTATTTATTAGACAATAATTGTCAATTTTCCTTATGCCCTATGAAACCACTGTTCTCCTCTCTGTATTATTTCAATCTCTCTATGTGCTGTACCTCATACATGTAGTATCATACAGTATATAGTCCTTTACTTAGCATTCTCAAGTTCCATCCCTATTCTATCATAGGCCAGAATTTCCTGTATTTTTCAGACCAAATAATATTCCATCATATGCTACATGTAAAATATTCTTCCTTGGGTTAAGAAAAGGCTGAAATAGTGGAATGAATTTGATCAAACTATCCAATGCACTTATATGAAGAGACCATAGTGAATGTCATCTTTATGTATGTCTGTAAAGCTCTAGTTAAGAAAACTATACATGCATGGAAGGAAGACCAGTAGACAAGAAGAAAGGAGACAGAGCCAGGTAGAAGGCGAGGGAATGGGCAAGTTCTAAGACTGAATTGGAGCAAACGATATTCCATGCATATGTATAACTACAATGCACAGCTCAAAATTTTTAAAAATTCTTCCTCAATGGAACCTTGAGTGTAATAAACAATTCTGGAGTGATTGTATGTGTATAAATATCTCTCCAAGCCTTTTCTTGTAATGTCTTACAGGTGTTTGCAGAGAAGTAGAATTGAAGGATCATGGAAATCTACTTTTGATAATTTGAGGAACCACCAATGAGTTTTTCCACAGAGCCTGCACCACTTGTGTTCTAATTCATAGTGCACGAGAGTTCCGGTTCCTTCACATTCTCAGGAGCACAGGTGTTTTCTGTTTCTTGATGGTAGCCCTCATGATGTGTGTGAAGCTGCATCTCATTGTGATTTTGATTTCCCCACTGATTATTGATGTTGAACATTTTCCCATGTGCTTCTGAGCCATTTGCATATCTTCTTTGGAAGTCCTTTACCTGTTTTAATACTGGGTTGTTCTTTCCTAAGTGTTGAGCTATAAGGGGTCTTTATATCATAGATCTTAATTTCTTATCAGAAATGTGATTTTCAAGTGTCTTCTTGAATTTAGGGTGTTGCCCTTTCACTGATGTTTGTGCCCCTTGAAGAATCAAGTTTTCAGGCTTGATGTAGTTTATTCTTTCTTTTGTTGCCTGTGCTTTTTGTGTTCTATTCAAAAAATCACTGTCAAATCCATTGTACTAGATTGTCTCTGTTGTGTGTTATGCGTTTTATAGTTGCAGGTGTTACATTTAGGTCTTCTATCCATGTTGAGTGAATTTTTTTTCTATGGTGTCAGATAAGGTTCCAACTTCCTTGTTTGGTGAGTGGCTATCTATCCAGTTTTCTTAACAGCATTTGTTGAAAAGACTGTCCATTTCCATGGAATGCTGTTGTGAGAAATCTCTTGAGAACTTATGTTATTTTTTAAATAAACATTTTTGTAGTTGTAGATGAACAACATGCCTTTATAATTTGTTTATTTTTAGATGGTGCTAAGGATCAAACCAGTGCTTCACACATGCTAGGCAAGTGCTTTGCCACTGAGCTACATCCCCAGCCCTGAGGGTTGTTTTGTTTTGTTTCTGGATTTTCTACTCTTTTTTATTAAGCTACGTTTCTGTCTTTCATTTTTACACCATTTATTATGAGTGTAGCTTTTCAGCAGGGAATATTGAAATTATGCTGTGTCAGACCTCCAATGTTGTTCTTGTTCAGAATTGTTTCAGTAGTTGGTAGCTCTTGTATTTCATGTTAATTTTAGGATGGATTTTAAAATTTTTGCAGCCAAGAATCTCCACTTTATGTACCACCACAAAACTGGGATTCTAATTAAAATAAGGTGTAGTCTGTAGTTGTATAAATATGTCAAAATATACTTTCCTGTCATGTAGAACTAAAAAGTACAAATAAAATATAATATGAAAATATGAATATAGTATTCATAAAAAAGAAGTTAGGATTTTCTTAGGGATGGCACTGAAACTATAGATTGCTTTGGGTAATGTTGAAACTACAAAAACAAATTTGTGTTAACACATCTAAGTATTCTTGCCCATGATATTTGATGTCTTTCACTTCTTGATGTCATTCTGTGTCTCCTTCATTGTTATGTAGTTTTCAGCTAATAAATCCTTGGTCTTCTTGGTTACATAGGGTCTTGTATTATATTTTATTTGATATGGTAGGTTGAATTGTTTTCTTGATTTTTTTCCATATTTTCAATTTAGTACATACAAACATAGCTTATGTGTGGTTGGGTTACGTATCGGCAACTTTACTGTATTTATTCATTTTGCTAATTATTTTCTTGGGATCTCAAGGTTCTTGAGATATGAATTTATATTGGCTTTTAGTCAAAGGTAATTATACTTCTTCTTTTCCTCTTAGTATGCCCTTTTTCTCTACTTATTGCTGATTGATCTGGCTAGTCAAAACCTGTATCCTTGTCTGTTTTTCATTTTTGTGGAAAAGATTTTAATCTTTGATGATTCAATATAGTAGCTGTGTGTTTTTCCAATATGTAGTCTTTATTTTGTTGTTAGTGTTTTTTTTTTTTTTTTCTTTTACAGTAGGAAGGATTGCTCCCATGGCCTCACACATGCTAGACATAATTATACCAACTACAGAAGAATATCCTGGCCCTTTTGTAAATTTTATTTTGAGACAGGGTCTGGTTAAGGGATCCAGGGTGTCCTAGAAGTTTTAATTTTTCTGCCACATTTGTTGAATATTATGAGATTACCAGTATGCTCCAGCACATCCAGCTATTTTTCTTCCTTCTATTTATAGTTGTTTTGTACTTGTAGTCATGAAAAGGTGTTGTTGCCAGATGGATGCAACAAAAGGGTTTTTAATTAGGAACAGATATTGGAGGAGACACTCAGTAGACAGAGCAAGGGGAGTTACTGAAGTGAGAGTACACTGCTTTAGAAAGGGCCAGTGGGCTCATCCATGAGAATGGGCGGCCCTGAGGCAAAGAAGGAGCTGGGAAGTTGGCTGTGAGAAATAAAACACACCAGATCTGGGATGCTAAAGTTAGTGATGGGATATGGAATATTGCTCCATAAGAGCAAAGAATGTTGATAGAAATTTTTTCTGTAGCTTCATTTGGAAACTTTAGAAACTTGAGAGGAAGTTGAAGAGTTTGTTTCTCAACTCATTGTTTCCAGAGTCTCAGTAAAAACTGTTTTTGGTCTGGTTTCAGAAGGGCAGAGCCAAGAAGAGGAGAGATTAAAGGCTTTAGTCACTGCTCATACTTGGAGAAGTTGTCCTAAGGCAAAAGTGAAGTAGCAAAGAGAGCAAGCAAACTTCACTTAATAATTATGAACTACATATCTGATTTGAGGAGTTATAATGCCAGAACAGTAAGCAGAGGTCTTCAAGAAATTCACAGCCCATCGGATGAATTCTTTGAAGCTGTGTGTGAGCCTGGAATATCTTTAGGATCCTGAGGGAGGATTTTTTCCCAGGAGAGGTTGATCCAACTCTTTATGCTGAGTTCCTTTATGGCCATAGAGGGAGCTAAAATGAGGTGTAAGGTGCCTTCCAACTAGGTTGTAGCTGATTTGATGGCTTCACATCCTTCCACGTCTCAAGAAAAACCTGGTCTCCTGGCTTTCCTTTCTTGTGTATCTCTATGGAATTTACTGGACATGGCCAACAGGCATTTCCTTATTCTTGGACTGTGGCCTGAACTCATCCCAGATCAGTCAGGTAGTGCAGAATCTGATTCACTTCTGGGTCAATGATTATATTTGCTGATATCTCATATGGATGTAACGTCAGATTAACTTTCAGAGAATTTCTAACTCTCTTAAAGCCAATGTGTTATAAATTTATTCAGTTTTGGATGTTGCCTGACTACTTAGCAGAAGTACTCTTAAGGGAATGGTTGGCGCTTTTTATATTACTGGACGAAAATGGTGCTTAAGGAAATGTAGATAATACTATATCCCCAGTGCTTTTGCTACTAGCTGGGTAATTTGTGCCCTGAAATCTTGACCTTTGTCACTTTGTAGTGATCTTTGGAAGCCAAAGGAGGGATGATTTCCTTTTGGAATACCTTTGCCGCCTCTGGTGCCTTTTATTTCTAAAAGAAAAATCTGTAACCTCCCTGTAAATGTATATATGAGGATTATTATGAGTTTATATCCTGTGAACTAGGGAATATGGGTGAAATCTTGGGTCCAGTCTCTGCCTAGGTTTGATCCCCAGTGCTGATCAGGTCCTAAGATGGGTGGTGATAGCACCTTTCTGAAGTTATTGAAGGTGTAGAGAGAGTGGTTTCAGGAGAGCTGGTGGGTGGTCTTTGATGTTAGAAAGTCCATAAACATCTGAATGACTCTTATATACTGCATCTATTGCCTGTCAGTGTAATGCCTCAGGAAAATGTATTTGTTGTTTTCATATAACAAAGGCCTAGTGGATTCTTCCTGTTTCTTCACCCACATAGGTTCTTCTTAAGACATTATTTTATTTGCATTTAGGGTGGGGAGGTCTAATGGGGATTGAAATTGACCACTGACACACATACCCATCCCGATTTTGTATTTTTTTTTTTTTTAGAGAGTGGTTCTCACTGCATTGTTGAGTGCCTTGCTTTTGCTCAAGCTGGCTTTTTACTTAAGATCCTTCTGCATCAGCCTCCTGAGCCACTGGGATAACAGGCATGTGCCACTGTGCTTGGCAACATTATTTGTATTCTTTTTTTTTTGTAGTTGGGCACAATACCTATATTTTATTTATGTGTTTTTATGGGTGCTCAGGATTGAACCCAGAGCCTTGCACTAGCTAGGTAAGCACTCCACTGCTGAGTCACAACCCCAGCTGACATTATTTTTTTCTTGGTTGCCATTCTTTTTTTTTTCTTTTTCTTTTGTAGATTATTTTTTAAAAAATAAATGACAATGGAATGCATTAGAACTCTTATTACACATATACAGAACAATTTTTCATATCTCTGGCTGTATATAAAGTATGTTGACATGTCAAAGTACATGTCTTCATACATGTACTTTGAATAATGATGTCTATCACATTCCTCCATCCTTGATAAACCCCTGCTCCCTCCCTTTCCCTCCCACCCCTC
This sequence comes from Marmota monax, assembly GCF_021218885.2. NCBI lineage: Eukaryota > Metazoa > Chordata > Mammalia > Rodentia > Sciuridae > Marmota > Marmota monax. The sequence continues at coordinate 65,083 of NW_026693332.1, forward strand.
TACCCTATCTAGAATTCATCTATTCCTCCCATGCTCCCCCTCCCTACTTCACTGTGAGTCAATCTCCTTATATCGGAGAAAACATTGGGCATTTTTTTTTGTGGGGGGCTTGTTAACTTCAATTAACATTATCTTTTCCAAAGCCATCCATTTACCTGCAAATGCCATGATTTTATTCTCTTTGATTGCTGAGTAAAATTCTATTGTGTATATATGCCACATTTTATTTTAATCCATTCATTCAATTAATGGCATCGAGCTTGGCTCCACAGTTAAGATTTTGTGAATTTTGCTGCTATAAACATTGATGTGGATGTGTCCCTATAGTATGCTCTTTTTAAGTCTTTTTGGGTATAGAGTGAGGAGAGGATGGCTGGGTCAAATGGTGGTTCCATTTCCATATTTCCAAGGAATCTCCATATTGCTTTCCATATTGGCTGAACCAATTTGCAGATCTACCAGCAATGTATGAGTGTGCCTTTTCCCCCACATTTTCGCCAACACTTATTGTTGTTTATCTTCATAATACCTGCCATCCTGACTGGAGTGATACGACATCTTAGAGTAGTGTAAGCTTTCAAAATAATTTCTAATTATCCTTTGTATTTCTTTAGTGTCTTTTATGGTACTGCCTTTTGCATTTATCTAATTGCTAGAGATAATGAACATTTTTTATATATTTGTTGATTGATTGTATATTCTCTTCTGGGAAGTGTCTATTCAGGTCCTTGTCCCATTTATTTATTTATTTATTTACTTACTTACTTGTTTGTTTGTTTATTTTTGGTGCTTAGTTTTTTGAATTCTTTTTATATCTTAGAGATTAGTGCTCTCTCTGATGAGTGAGGGTAAAAATTTGCTCCCAGGATGAAGGCTCTCTTTTATCTCGCAGATTGTTTCTTTTGTGAGAAGAAACTTTTTTATTTGATTCCATCCCATTTATCAATTCTTGGTTTTGATTCTTGCACTTTCAGAGTCTTATTAAGGAAATTGGGGCCTAATCCCTCATGATGAAGATTACTACTTTTTGTACTATTAGATGCAGAGTCTCTTGTTTAATTTCTAGGTCCTGATCCACTTTGAGTTGAGTTTTGTGCAAGGTTTTATTTCATTTTGTTACATATGGATTTCCACTTTTAGCAGCACTATTTTTTGAAGATGCTATCTTTTCTCCAATGCATGTTTTTGGCACCTTTGTCTAATATAATTGTAATTTTGTGGGTTAGTCTCTGTGTCCTCTATTTTGTACCACTGTTCTACCAATCTGTTTTGGTGCCAGTACAATGCTGTTTTTGTTACTATTGCTCTTTAGTATAGTTTAAGGTCTGGTAGTGTGATTCCACCTGCTTCACTCTTCCTGCTAAGGATTGTTTTAGCTATTTTGGGTCTCTTATTTTTCCAGAAAAATTTTCTTGATTGCTTTTTCTATTTCTATGAGGAATGTCATTGGTATTTTGATCAGAATTGCATTAAATCTTTATAGTTCTTTTGGTAGTATGGTCATTTTGATAATATTAATTCTGCCTATCTAAGAGCAAAGTAGTTCTTTCCATATTCTTAGGTCTTCTTTGATTTTTTTGTTTATGGTTCTGTAGTTTTCATTGTATAGATCTTTCACTTCTTTCATTAAGTTCCTTCCCAAGTATTTCATTTATTTATTTTTTTAGAATATTGTAAATGGGGTAGTTTTCCTCATTTTCCTTTCTGGGCATTTGTCACTGATATACAGAAATACCTTTGATTTATGGGTGTTGATTTTACATCCTGCTACTTTGCTGAAATCATTTACTAGTCCTAGAAGTTTTGTGGTGGAGCTTTTTGGGTCTTCTAAGTATAGAATCATGTTATCAGCAAATCCTGCTAATTTAAGTTTTTTCTTTTCCTGTGCATATCTCTTTAATTTCTTTCATCTGTCTAATTGCGCTGGCCTGTGTTTCAAGAACTATGTTGAATAGAAGTGGTGAAAGAGGGCATCCCTGTCTTGTTCCCATTTCTGGAGGGAATGTCTTCAATTTTTTCTTTATTTAGAATGTTGTTGGGCTGAGGCTTAGCATAGATAGCCTTTATGATGTTGAGATATGTTCCTGTTATCCCTAGTTTTTCTAGTGTTTTAACATGAAAGGGTGCTGTATTTTGTTAAATGCTTTTTCTGCATCTATTGAGATGATGATATGATTCTTAGAGTCTATTGATCTGTTGAATTACATTTATTGATTTCAGTATGTTGAACCAACATTGCATCCCTGGGATGAACCCCACTTGACCATGGTGCATGATCTTTTTGATATGTTTTTGTTTTTGATATGTTTTTCTATTAGATTTGCCAGAATTTTATTGAGAATTTTTGCATCTACATTCATTAGAGATATTGGTCTGAAATTTTCTTTCTTTGATGTGTCTTTGCCTGGTTTTGGAATCACGGTGATATTGGCCTCATTGAATGAGTTTGGAAGTGCTGCCTCTTTTTCTATTTTCTGAAATAAATTGAAGAGTATTGGTATTAGTTCTTCTTTAAAGTTCTTGTAGAACTCTGCTGTGTATCTATCCTGTCCTGGGCTTTTCTTGGTTGGTAGACTTCTGATGGCATCTTCTATTTCATCACTTGATATTGGTCTGTTTAAGTTGTGTATATCTTCCTGATTCAATCCAAGCAAATCATATGAATTAAGAAATTTGTCAATGCCTTCAATATCTTCTATTTTATTGGAGTATAAGTTTTCAAAATAATTTCTAATTATCCTTTGTATTTCTATAGTGTCTGTTGTGATAGTACCTTTTTCATCACATATGCTGGTAATTTGAGTTTTCTCTACCCTTCTCTTTGTTAGGGTAGCTAGGGGTCTGTCTGTTTTATTTATTTATTGAAAGAACCAACTTTTTGTTTTGTCAATTTTTTCAATTGTTTTATTTTACTTCAATTTCATTGATTTCAGCTCTAATTTTAATTATTTCTTGCCTTCTGGTTTTCCTCTTGATTTGTTCTTCTTTTTCTAGGACTTTGAGATGCATTGTGAGGTCATTTAGTTGTTGAATTTTTCTTCTTTTAATAAATGCACTTCATGCAATGAACTATCCTCTTATTACTGCTTTTGCAGTGTCCCAGGGATTTCAAATATGTTGTGTCTATGTTCTCAGTTTCCTCTAAGAATTTTGTAATTTCCTCCTTGATGTCTTCTGCAACCCATTGTTCACTCAGTAGCATATTGTTCCAGATGTTGGAAAAATTTTTACTTTTTATTTTGTCAATGATTTCCAATTTCATTCCATTATGATCTGATAAAATGCATGGTAGTATCTATACTGTTTTGTATTTGCTAAGAGTTTTTGTGGCATAGGATATGGTCTATTTTAGAGAAGGATCTATGTGCTGCTGAGAAGAAAGTTTATCTGCTTGATGCAGATTGAAATATTCTCTATATGTCAGTTAATTCTAAGTTATTTATTATATTATTTAGTTGTATAGTTTCCTTGTTCAGCTTTTGTTTGGAAGATCTATTCAGTGGAGAGAGATGTATGTTAAAGTCACCCAAGATTGGGTTGTGGTCAGTTTGACTCTGGAACTTGAGAAGACTTTTTGATGAACATAGCTGCATAGCTGCACCATGGTTTGGGGTACATATATAAAATTGCTATGTCTTGTTGGTGTATGGTTCCATTGAGCAGTATGTAATGTCCATCTTTATCCCTTTTGATTAACTTTGGCTTGAAGTCTAATTTATTTGATACAGGGATCGAAAACCCTGCTTACTTCTGTGGTTTTATGAGTGGTATGATTTTACCCAACCTTTCACCTTCAGTCTGTATATGTATTTTCCTATCAGAAGAGTCTCCTGGAGGAAGCATATTATTGCTGCTTCTCCTCCTCCTCCTCCTCCTTCTTTTTTTTTTTTTTTGATCCATTCTGCTAGTCCATATCTTCTGATGGGTGAGTTTAAGCCATTAAATTGACATTCAGGGTTACTATTGAGACATGGTTTGTATTTCCAGCCATATTTGTTTATTTTTGTTATTTAACTTGACTTGATTTTTTTCTTTGATTAGTTTTTTCTTTAGGGTACTACATCTCTCTGCTGATTTTTTTTTCTCTTCATGGAATATTTTGCCAAGGATATTTTGTAGTGCCAGGTTTCTAGCTATAAATTCTTTAACTTTTGTTTATCATGGAAGGTTTTTATTTCATCTTCAAATCTAAAGCTTAATTTGGGTTGGCAAGATTCTTAGTTGGCACCCATATTCTTTCAGAGCTTGATATATGTTATTCCAGGATCTTCTGGCTTTCAGGGTCTGTGTTGAAAAATCTGCCATTATCCTAGTTGGTTTTCCTCTATATGTAATCTGATTCCTTTATCTTGTGGTTTTAAAATTCTCTCTTTATTTTGTAATGTTGGGCATTTTCATTATGATGTGCGTTGGTGTGGAACTGTTGAGATTTTGTATATTTGGCATCCTGTAGGCTTCTTGAAATTGGATTTCCAACTCATTCTTCAAGTTTCGAAAATTTTCTGATATTATTGCATTGAATAGCCTGTTCATTCCTTTGATTTGGATCTTTATGCCTTCCTCTATGTCAATAACTCTTAAATTTCATCTTTTTATGCTATCCTATATTTCTTGAATGTTCTGCTCATGGTTTCTTACCATTATCACTTTGTGATTTATGTTCTTTTCATGACTTTTTATTTTATCTTTATTGTCTGATGTCCTATCTTCCTAGTTGTCGACTCTGTTGGTGATGCTTTCATTTGAGATTTTAATTTGGTTTATCGTTTCTTTCATTTCAAGGATTTCTTTTTGTTTGGGTTTTATGTTTGTTTGTTTGTTTGTTAGAACATCTATCTTCTCTTGAGGTGATCTTTTCTTCTTGTATTTGTTTACATAGCTCCTTGTCAAAGTGATCTTTCACTGCCTGTATTTGCCCTATTCTATCATCCTTGAGTTCACAGAACATTTTATCCACACATCCTGAACCTTTTCTCTGTCATTTCTTCTGCTGTGGCTGCCAATGATTCTAAGGACTTGGTGTCTTGATTTGTTTGGGGCTCATTCTTCGCTTGTCTTTTCATGTTGCTTGTGTGCCTTCCTTCCCAGCTCTGTGTGTCTGGAGAGTTATTGTTTTTACCCTACAGGTTTGTAGTGCTCTGGTAGGGTTCCAAGACCTCTCCTTTGTTGGGAAGAACAATGTTAGCAGATCCCAATATCATCCACTTTCCTCTTATGAACAATTCGTTGTTATTAACATGTTTACTAATGAAACAGCTTGGAAAGATGGAGGGAGAGATGGAGGCAGTATTCTGTGTCCCTCTGGGATCCAGATATCACCTATTCAGAATAATGTATCTCTGAGAGTGTTAGAAGACCCCTATAGAGCCAATCTCCCCAGAAATCACCAGTGCTATGAACCTGTGCAGGGCTCTGGGCCTCAGCATTCGAGCAGGATGCCTGCTGTTCGATAAGGACCCAAAGCCCAAAGTTCTAGCCCATGCAAGACTTGGAGAGCACATTAGCAGAATCACCTATCAAAACATCTGCATATCCCCAAGGCTTCACTCTGCTCCCATGCAGGTCACTCAGCTGATACCCACCTACAGCACAACACCATCGCCCGGCTCTCCGCACCGCACCAGATACCTGGCACTGAAAGCAGACCACCTCCATCTTGGCACAACATTTTCACCATATAAGGTGGGGGAAACTCACAGATTGGATCTCCAGTGGACAGCCATCTCATCCCCAACATACGTAAAACCAAGAACTTTGTAGGAAATAGGATTTTGAAGAGCGAGTCATCTAAATTATATAATATAGACGTGTTTTATATGCCCTCTTTTATTCTTTTTTCTTTTTCTCCTTTCATTTTTCTTTCTCTCTCCAAATTTTACTATTTTAACATCTATATTTTTCTAAATACAATTGTTTGTTTGTTTTATGTACTCTACTGTTTTCCCATGTACTTCACTACTCTAAATTATTCCTGTCTACTCTCTTGCTACAATCCTCTTCTTTACAGTTTGTATCTCTTGATAAATCTTTTTTGTTTACATCTCTTTCCACTTTTTCTTAGTTCTGTATGTATATTGTCCATTAGCCTTTCAGCATATTTAATTCTGGCATGTGTCCTTGTGTAAAATGTCTTCAGACTTATTTTTCTGGGTTGGCTTTGGTAATTCATTCTGGTCTTTTGAGTAGGTCAGGTTTTTTTTTTTCTTTTTTATTCATTGTATTTTTTTTTAAATGGATCATTTGAAGAACCACTAGTAGGCCTAGCATTTGCAGACTAGATCCACACACGGGAAGATGTTCAGTTATCAGCCAAGTACATTTTTGCTTGGTTCAGTATTCTCTGGGCCTTTGTATATGTTTCTCGACCAATTTTCCAGGATACTTTTATTGAGTTCCTTTTAAGTGTCTTTATTTCCATGAAAGTCTCACCCATAATCTGGGATCTTTGATGTTCTATTATATTTACTCCCCACATTCCTTGTTTCCTAGTTTCCCTTCATTGTGCGCATGTAGATCAGAACATTGTATCAAACAGGGCTTTAAACTTTCATATGTCTGAGCTCTAAAATATGCTACACTTCCTTTCTTAACTGAGTGCTGAGTCCAGTGAGAGAAAGCTACCTCCTAGGTGTCCCTTCTTAGATATCAGAATGTTGAAAATTGTTTTTTATTTGTTCAGTAATGAGGTAGTAAATGGCAGTGGGTGGCTTGCAGAGAGTGGGCAGAAATTCTCTGCAGTCTCAGTGGGTTACATGCATCTCCATACACCTATGGGTGTCCACTGTGCAAGTGAGCTCATCAGTGCTCTTGCACTGTTCCATGCTACAAGCAAGTGGGGCAGGGTGAGCAAGCTTGTAATGAAATTACCTGTTTGGAATTTTTTTCCTAATGATGGGCAAAGAAAGAAGGCCAGGGGTACAGGGTGTGGTATTTATGAGGTAGGGGGTGAGAATATAGAGACATTAGATCTTAGGAAAAGTGAAAGAGGAATCCAAACATGTTGGCTGTTAGCATGAGAAAAGAGAAAAAGTGGCAACCCCATGCAAGGCTCTCTCCTGCTTCTTCAAGAAGATGGTGGGTAATAGCACACCTAGCAGGGATACCTCTGGTGTAACCAATCCTGTAGTTGGGTTTCCTGGCCCCATCCAGTGTCCCGAGATGGAAGCTGATTCAATGAAAGATGGTGGTGGTGGCAGCAGAGGTAACCCAAGATGGTGGCAAAGAGGTCCCAAGATAGAGGTGATGGCTTTCAGAGATGGAGTTGAAAGGGTGGGCCTTGTGTTGGCATGGGTGACCTGTTGCTGCTGTAGCATTGTCGTATGCAGTGCTGTGGTGGACAGCTGCCTCTAGGCCTTGTCCGTCCATTGTCTCAAGTTGGAGGCTACTACATGGGGAGGGTTATGGTGATGTCTGCTGTGTCCTAAGAGGGGGCGGGATGAGGGAGCCCCATGTTGTTATATGGGGGGCAGGAGTGCAGTCATTCCTCTGGCTCTGTGTGACTGCAGGCAGGAAGGTCCTGATCAAAGTGAAAAATGGGCGTGATGTTCATGAATGGGCTGAGAGACAGCATGGTAATATTTCCTGTGATCTCCTGGGCTTGCACAATAACAGGCTGTGGTTTAGCCTATTTGGAGGGGATCAACTCAGGTCTTTTGCTTGCAGGTCAAGTAGCACAGAGTTCTTTTCAAACACCAGGTTACCATACAGCCAAGTTTAGACTGCTTTTCTGTTCTCCAGGTTTTTCTATGTCATCTTTGTCCTTTGTGTTTTTCTGTTTGTGTTATTCCCTCCCCTTTGTGGTGAACCTCTGCCCCAGATGCCACTGGCTTGGCTCAAAAATCCTCTTTTCCTTTGTTCTGTAGGTTCAAATTTCTGGGTCTCTAAGAGTCTCTGCCTATCTTATAATGAATTTCAGTGAATTTCTTCATTAATCTACATTGCTGAGAAGCGGTACCCCCAAGCATTGGAATCCAAAGAAATGGAGCAATTGCAAAAGCAAACTTCCTTTTAATCCACCACTTTCAATCTTCTCAGATCCTGTTTTTAAACCAATTTTACCAACATGTGGCTTTTGATTTGGGAGTTTAACCCATTTACACTTAAAGTGACTCCTGATGGTTAAAAGAGCACCAAATTCCTTTAGATGCCAAGGGAATTACAAGTAACATTCTAAAGTTATCACAATGCATTTTAAGCCAATATCTTTAATCACATCCAAGACTCCTTTGCAGCTTTTTCTCCTCCCCTTTGTCTTATTGTCACAAAAAATTCATCTGTTGGCTACTCATTATTATCGATGTACCATTTGCATGTTTTTTTTTTCATTTGATTGCTTCAGGAAAATAAAAAGTTAAAAGTCCCAATTTCAAAAATAATCTTTTATATTTTTCCATCCATACACATACATTTACATACATCAGAGAACTTTATATTAAGATATTGCGTTCCTATTGAAGGTTTGTTAATTTCAATTGGAAGGACTCCCTTTAAAATTTCTTAAACAGCATCTCTACTGGCAATGTAATTGATCACCCATTTTCTTTTTTTTTGGGGGGGAGGGTCACGAAATGTCTTAATTCCTTTCTCAATGTGAAGGACAGTTTGCTGGCCCTGGTATTCTTGTTTGTCAGTTTATTTTCTTTAAGCATTTTAAAAGTATCATCCCAGATGCTATTGATGTTCTAGGTTTCTGCTGAGAAATCTGATATTCTTGAGTAGAATCCCTAGTGTATTAGTGTTTTTTGTTTTTATAAATCTGCTTTCATATTCTTTTTTTTCTTCTTTTATCACCAAGATTTCTTTCTTTCCTTCCTTCCTTCCTTCCTTCCTTTCCTTCTCTTTCCTTCCTTCTTTCTTTCTTTCTTTCTTTCTTTCTTTCTTTCTTTCTTTCTTTCTTTTTCTTTCTTTTCTTTTTTTGTACCAGGAATTAAATTCTGGGGCACATAAGCAGTGAGGGTTTCCTAGGAGGGAGGAGGCATACCAAGAATTGAACTCAGGGGCACTTGACCACTGAGCCACATCCCCAGCCCTGTTCTGTATTTTTTTAGAGACAGGGTCTCTCTGAGTTGCGTTGTGCCTCTCTTTTGTTAAGGCTGGCTTTGAACTCACGATCCTCCTTCTCAAGCTCCTTAACCACTGGAATTACCCATGTGCCCGGGTGCCCAGGTGAGACAGATTTTGGATAAGTGTCTTAGGACCTGGCTAAGTTGCTGGGGCCAGCTCTTAACTTGTGATCCTCCTAACTCAGGCTCCCAGTTTGCTGGGTATAGTGGTGTGAACCACCATGCCCAGCTATCAGTTGAGAAGTTTTCAGCCATTATTATTTCCAATATGTCTTTCTCTCTGACTTTTCATTTGAATATTGCCATAATTCACTTTTAAGTCTGCTTTGTGGCTGTGTGCTTTAGTAGCTGTTTGTGTTTCTTCATTAATTTTATTGTCTTAAGTGTAGATAATTTCAAATGATCTCTCCTGGAACTTACTCTTCTTTGTATTTGAGTTGCAGTTTAATATTCCTATTTTATTTTAAACTCAAGTTTTACTATTATTGCAAAATTTGGTTCTTCTTTACAGTTTGTACTTTTATTTATAATCTTTTTGTTGACCCCTCTTTCCTGTTTTCCTTAGTTCTCTATCCATGTTGTCCCTTAGCCCTTGAGGATATTTAAGTCTGACTGGTGTCTTTTTGTAATATGTCTTAAGCCTTTTTTTAGTTCCTTCTGTTGCTTTAGGCAGATTTATTTTGGTCTTTTGGGTAGGTCAAGTTTCTCTTTCTTTCTTTCTTTCTTTCTTTCTTTCTTAAACTGGTCATTTGAAGGACAGTCACTATGCCTATAGAATTTATAGACTAGATCCATACAAGGCAAACCATTCAGTTATCATCCAGGAAGTACAATGTCTTCTCAGTTCCATTGTGGCTCAATCTTTCCTGGAATTTCCTAATATGCTTATATTCATTCCTTTTTAAGTGCCTGTTTCTCAGACAGTCCTCATACACATTCTCTGGGACTTCTGATGTTCTATTATATTTACTGCTCTTGTTCCTTGACCCCAGTTGCTATTAGTTGTGCAGGCCTCATGAAGATCAACACCTCATATCCAATAGAGTTTTAAACTTCCTTATACCCAAGATCTAAATTATGCTACCCTTCCTTTCTGAAGTGAATACTGAGTCAAGTGAGACAGAACACAATCTCCCAGACATCCCTTCTGAGATGCCAGAATGTTGAAAATTACTTGTGTTTGTTTCTTTGGTCAGAGCAAGTTAGCAGCACTGTGTATGTTGCTTCCAGTTTTGCTGTTCCATGTCACAAGAAAGTGGGGCAAGTTGAACCAATATGTCATGAAATTTCCTATTTGGATTTTTTTTTCCTGAAGTGGGTAATCATTCATTTGATAGCTGCAGAATGTGGATTGATTTCTACACTTGCCAAAAGTTTATTCCCTAGTATGTTGTTGTCATTTGGAGTTCTAATGGGAGAGCAAGGGCCGGGAGCATCCTAGTCTGCCATCACCATCCCTTTATTTTCTGGAGGCTCATTTTATGATATACAGTTTTTCTGTGTTTTCATTTGCATTTTTCCCCTCTTCTCAGAGTCACTTTTGTTTTTCAGTTTTGGACAGTTGGACTACAGAGTCTTGATGAGGGTCTCACTGGGTGTGTTTTCTTGGAATTTATCACCTTGGTGTATGGATTCATGTGTGTCATCATATTTGGTATGTTTTATGCACTATTGTTTCATGTATGTTTTGATTCTCTTTACGCTCTTTCTCCCTCCTCTGGTGTTTACAATTGAGTACTTGTTGGCAATGTTCATGGTTACCTAGAAATTTCTTAGGTGGTTGTTCTAGTCATCTTTTCATCACTTTTTTCAGAAGACATGACAAGTACAGCTTTGAGGAGAAAAAGATTTTTTTTTCTTGGTTTCAGGGTTTCAGTCCATGGTGAGTTGAGCACATTGTTGTCTGCCCATGGTGTGGCAGTAAGTACATGATGCCTGAAGGGTGTTGCATTGGAAAACAAGTCCAGATGTTGCCACCAAGAAGCAGAGAGAGCTTGAGTGCAAGTCATCAGGGATACTATAATCCCTAAGGTTGTGCCCCTGGTGACATACTTTCTCTAGCAATACCATACCTGCCTCAAGTTACCACTCATGAATGTATCCAAATTATCAGTCTATCAAATGGTGTAATCCACGAATTGGTTTTCAGCTCTCATAAACTCATCATTTCAACTCTGAAATGTATAACACATGAGCATTTGGGGGACACCTCATATCAAAAATGTTACTCTGCTGTTCATTCTTTCCATGCTCTCTTTACCTGCATGTCATTCCAGATAATCTTCTTAAGTTTGCAAACTGTTTTGCATGTTCTGATCCACTGTTCATCATCTTAGGGTTCTATTCACTTCAGTACTAAGGTTTTGAGTGCCCAGACTCTCATTTGGTTTCTCTTGTAATTTCCATCTTTGTATTAATATTCTTCCTTTGGTGAGTAGCCATTCTCTGGGTTTCCTCTTATATTGTGTTCAAAGTTTTCTTTAGTGGGGCTGGGGCTCAGTGGCAGAGCGCTTGCCTAGCATGTGTGAGGCACTAAATTCAATTCTGACTACCACATATCAATAAATAAAATAAAGGTCCATTGACATCTTAAAAAAACTTCAAAAAGATTTCATTAGCTCTTTAAGCATGATTTATATAGTTAACTTAAATTCTTTGTGTAGCCAGTCTTATGACATTTACACAATATCCTTGAAATAGGGCAGAGTGTCAGAAATACTGAAGGTATGAGTAATGTAAGAAATAAGGACAAGACACAGGAATAAGTGAAAAGTGGGGGCACAGTGGGATGATTCAGTTCTGATGGAGTCCATGCACTTTATTCAAGTGAGTCAGAATGCCAGTGGTATTCAGAGTGAAAGACTTCCAGAGGAAAACAGGAAGAAGATGGTAAAGACAACTTGGTTGGGGCTTAGCAGGTTATGACCATCTCCTGTGTTTGAACCTAGGACTGCCTGACCCAATGGACAGGGTGTCAGCATAATCTGAGCAGTCTTGAATTGGTGGAATTTCATTGAGTGTTCCCAGAAAAGCAACCCCCTTGATATGGCTCAAATAACCCATATTTCATTCACAGCCTCCAGCATCTCCTCCTACTTAATTTTTTAAATGTAAGTGTTGTGTGGTTCCATGAGGTTCTTGGATCTTTTTTCTGAGGGTGTAGCAATCTATTGTAATAACACAGAAGAAAATTAGTAGCAAACACATCATTCCAAAAATAAAGCATGCAGAATGTTTCAACATATTCCCAGGATTAAAGCCATTTAAGTCATGAAGTATTTCTTAAGCTACAGATGCAGGATCCATGAGATTGATCCTGCTTTTCTGAATATCCTAGATGTGATGATATCACCCCATGAGGTCCACACTGTTGTTATTGCTATGCAAAATGCCCACCAGATGATTTTTTGCCTTTATCCAATCCCATTGGGAAGAATTATATTTGGCTGCAGTAACACAGACATAGCCAGCATGGCATCTAAGCCTTTGCTTAAATTTGAGAGTGGAAAGTTAATTACAACAGTAGCTTTCAAAGAATTTAATTTAGTCTCAATCTTTTCATCAATATTTACCTGATTCACAAGGAATTGGAAGTATTTTGAGCCACATTATAAAGAAAATGAGCATTTTGAATGTTTTGAGATAAGGATAAAGAAGGTGTCACAGTTGAAACTATACAGGATGTTATATAATATTTTTCTGTTTTTCTTCTTGCTCTTATATTTCCAGAAGTTAAACCATAAGGAGATTGAGCACTGGCCCACAGGCCACAGTTGGAGCCCTCTTCACATTTCCTGTCTATAAAGTCAGGCATAG
>NW_026693333.1:0-36324 GCF_021218885.2 Marmota monax
CAAACTCAGATTACTCTCCCCATTTGGCCCTGAGGGTGCAATGGGTGGTGTTTGAGAAGAGGTGCTCTGGCTTTGAGGTGATGCAGAGACACCCAGGGAGAGATGTCAGGATGCAGGGGAAATAAAGGAGGTAGCAAAAGGCTCTGGAAGGGTCTTTCCCCAGGTGAGTCAGACTTCCCCTAATAGGACCCCTGCACACCTGTCCTGGCTCTGCCTCTGAGAAGGCCTGAGCACACTGCTCCTTCACTGAGTTTCCCGAGGCCCAATTCCTGGTAACAGTGCCCACATTTCCTCCTTACGCATTCTGCCATTCGACAGATATTGATTTCAACCCCAGTGTGCTGAGCCTGCTTTGAATGGGCTTCTCACCTTGGTCACTTTCTTCTGAATGCTTCCTGTCTTATCTATATTGTTCTTACAATGTGGACCTGGGAACCCTTATCCTGGTTTGCAGAATGAAGTGTCGCTCAGTTCTAGAATCAAGAATTAAGCCAACTAAGATCTTTGAAACAACGTCAACAACAGAAAACACTTGAACCTCAACGTGAGCGAGTCCTCAGCCATGGTGTGGCCAGGGCACATCCGAGGAGGCTCTTGCTTTCCCTGTTGGAGATGGGGCTTCTGCTCGGGTGGCACTGACTCCAGGGGAGCTGCCTCTCACTGTGCCTCATCGCCCTCTTCCCAGATGGCATTCCTCCTACAGACCTCTGTGTTCCCCTCCTGGATTTGAAGGATCGCTCCTTTGAGGAGCTGGAACAAGTTCATCCACACACTTGTTCATCCTGTGAGCCCAGCCTCCTGCCCCAGCCTGTTTGTTCAACCATGTGGTAATGAGCGGGCTTTGCACCCCTGCATTCCTGGCAGGCTTTGGGAAGGGCAGCTGTGAAGACAAACAGGGAGCATGGTCAGGTTTAGCTATTTATCCTGCTTTCATTTTATATAGGAAACTTGTTTTTTGGTGAACTTAGAGCATAGTTACTACAAGTGGCTTCTGTGCATTCTGCCAGCAACAGGGCAATGGTTAGAAATTTTGCTTACAAAAGGTATGCAGTGAGCTGTCTGTGAACTTACATAAGGACAATGACTTCCTTTAAAAGATGAATGAATTAAAGCTAAATTGATAAATAAATTGTGTGCATTAATGGTGAACAACAGGATGTTTTGATAAATGTGTTCATTGTGGAATAGCTAAATCAACTTTATCAACATGTATTAGTTGACATACTTATATTTATTTATTTGTGGTGAAGACATCTAAGGTCAGACCTCTTTTTAATTTTCAAGTGTATTATACAGTGTTATAACCATTGGCACAGTGCTGTCTTGAAACTTATTCCTCCTTTCTCCATGAAAGTCTGTATCCTTGAACGAGCATGGGGTCTCTGCGAACCACCATTTTACTGTTTCTACAAGGTCCACATTTTAGAGACGATGAGTTTTTGAGAAGGCTGTAGGTGCAACACAGACGAAATGTATTTCACAAGTGACTGACTCTGACCGTGTTTGTGTACATGTGTGTGTTTATTTAATACAAGTTTAAATTAATTTTTTATCTAAGCAAATTCTAATTCCTTACCAAAATGAGAAATTTTCGTAGGTTTCAGAGAAAGAAAACCGAACATCTCTGGCATAGTAACTTACAGCTGCACTGTTTCAGCTCCTGGGCCTTCAGCAGGGTGTCAGAACCAGAGCTGATGGGTCAGATGATTCTGCTTCCTCAGGCTGGGAGGCTGGCCCAGCTGAAGGGCGCAGGCAAAGGCGATACCAGGCAGCAACAGGACCCGGACAGGCCTACCTGGAATTCAGGTTCCACAGGGGTTTCCCGTGTTTATTTTGTAACATTTTGGTGAGCATCCAATGATGTATTGGATTTTCAACCTGCTATTCAAATTTCAAGGATTATTATTTAGAAAAGCCAGGAGTGTGTAATTCATACACAGACCCTGCTCCCTCCCATGTGATGAATGCTTTATCTTCCAAAGAGCATTTTTAAACGACCGCATGTTCAGCTGAGGGAACACAGAGGAAGGAAATTCAAATAGAAAACAAAGAAGAGCTTGGTAATTAGAAGGACAAAATGACAACGCTTGAGCATAGGAAGGGCTGGTGAGACGCCGTGGGATGGACACACGTAGGATGTCAAGAGCTGGAATTCTGGGGAGTGGTTTCCCTGATATCTCACTGGTGGTAAGGACAATGACACTTGGTGTTTCACTTCTTGAGAAACAGACTCTGCTGCTTCCCTTTCACTTAGACTTGGTTGAATATCCTCCCCGAAGCTCTCTAATGGAGCTTGGTCTCTCCCTGCGCATCCCTGAAACACCTAACAAACCTTTAACAACCGAAGCGCTTGCAAGCAAAAGAGCCAGGCCAATAGCATAAGTCAGAGGTCAAAGCAAACAAGGTGCCAAGGGCTGAGGCCAGTGTTTGGGAGATGACCCGGGCGATGGCCTGGTGCATCTGCAGCCCACTGGTGTCACCTGCGGAGGTGATTGAGTGGCCGTTCTCAGACCTGCTTCTCTTCAGCTAGTTAGACCCTGAGAATCCACGAGGAAGGCCCAGGAAGAGCATCTATCCAATTTAAACCGTGAAAGGAGTAATTTAAGTGTGCTTCTCCCCTTTCTTGACGTTCAGGGAGGGTGGGAGAAAAGTGGATGGGTTGAATAATAAATACACTCACCCAGGAAATCCCCGCGTCACAACACATATCATGTTTGGACGGCTTTGCAGGCCCAAGCCATGAGACGGTGCAAGGGTCTCGTTTGTCATCCTGTTGACTTTCATTAGGCTCAAGAGTTTGACAATTTATAGCCATTATCAGTGTTATTTTTTAAAGCCAATATTCTTAACACTTACACTCACCCAAACTCACCCAGCTCGACTATACAAATTTTAAGAGAAGATACAGGCATATATTCTTTGTGACAGTTTCTGGCACCAAGTCAACTGCATGGCCATAACAAGATACAGCACAGCAGGAACGTATAAAAGGTTCTTTATGAGGTGGTACTTTCAGAAATTCATAAAACATTTAAAGATGAGCAAAAGATTTTTAGACTTTGGAAAAAGTGAAAGATCATTCAAAAAGATGCATTTCAGCCCACACTGGTGAATGCCAATGAGTGGAACACCAAATCTGGTCATTTGTTCTATTTGTAAAGGGCAATAACTGGTCTTCTAGATATTTTAATGAATATTAAATTGGCATTTGCTTTGATTTCTGGATTACTCCCCCATTTGTGTGCAAAATGATATTCTAAGTGCAAAGACCCACATATCAATGTCAAGGTCAAAGGTGGGAAAAGCCATCCAGACTTCAAGACCTTTCTCTTTCCCCAGAAATCTAAATCTTAAAGTGGGAGGGGTCCCTAGTGGCAGCCCAGAAGCCACAGAAACTGTGGAGACATGGAAAGGATCGCTTGCTGGCCAGGGAAGGACCTGGCCTTCTCCTTGTGTTCTCAAAGATCATGAGTCCAGAGTAAGCATCACAGGGAAAGGTCAACTTGGGAAGACATTCAGGTGTTTTAAGTACACCTCCAAGATGTCCCATTCATGTGACTGTGCTAAGGAATGTGTAGCTTCCATATGACTAGTGAGTCTAGTTCACTGCCAGTTCAGAGCACCCTTGTCTCCTTGAGTGGTAAAACGCCAGGTGAAAGAGGTAATCAGTGATTGGCTGGTCTGTCTTACCTGTTTTCAAAATCCTCTGGCTTTTCCTTGACTTTGGATTCTCCTTCCTTGTTTTCTGGAAGCTCCTGTTCTTAGTGCCTACATATGGAGGCTCTTTGGCTACATGGACTTAACAAAGACCACTTAACACCAGCCCTGGTTTCCTAACCAGGGCCATTGAGCATGTTAACCTGTTATGAAACATTCTAAGACTGCAGTATGCCATGTCACCAAACACTGGCAATTTATACTAACTCAAGATGCTTGCATAATGGAAATTTTAAAAGGCTATCAGTTTGGGACATAAATAATATAATTAGGAGGTAAATATGGAGCATAAAATTTCTTCAGATGACGTGCACAACAGTTCAGCCTTACCCTGTTCTACTTTTGCATGACAGTAAGGCCAAGGTACAGAGCAGCAGGACAATTTCCTGGGCCTCTCCTGTCGGAGGTAATCCTGCTATTGCCAAGGATGGAAGGTGGCTGAGAGGAGTGTGGTCTACTTGTATATCCTTATAGATGCCCCTGGAAATGGATGCTGGGCATTAGAGTCTTCTGTCTGCTCTGCAGAAGTGCCAAGTGACACCTTCTATTCTCTTTCTCTGACAGGTGTCTATGCCACACTTTAATGGAATAAAGAGGATAAACATGTATAAAAAAAGTTTTATCATTTGTTTCTTTGGGGGCCCCATAAGATGGATGTGTCTGGGCTCTGAGGACAAGAGGAGAAATGGCCAAGGCCTGGGAAGGAAGAACTCTGAGGAGGCGCTATGTCACGGGACCAGCTGCATCTGAAAGATCTTGGTGTGGGCAGCTCATCAGAGGAAAATAATTTCTATTCTTTGATTTGATGAGGCCTGTGGAAATTCCTCCTATTAGTCAACAAGGGCATACAGGTAGCTGTTTAGCCCCGTAGCCAGTCACCTACATGATCAGATCTGAGGCAGCCTTCTAAGGGGCCTCCATCTAGCCCTGTAACCACCCTGCTTCTCCTTCCCTTGGGGTAATAGTGATTTTTCTACCCATATCTTGACAACAGATTCACCTGGAGATGATTTTTTAAAACACACTCTGATTCACTAAATCAGAGTATCTATGGGTGAGGTCTTGGCATTTGATAATTGTAAAAATTGCTCTAGGAAATTCTGATGTTCAGGTAGGGCTGAGAGTCACTGGATTACTCCATTGATCTTCTGTTAAATAGAAATATTTCCCGGCAGGGAGAACACATCACATCACTGTAAGTCTTCAAAACCATTTACACCAGCAGCGGGTGGGTCTAGGGGTAGGACAGGTGAATTGACCTTATTGAGGAGTGGACATAAAGGGATCAGAGGAGAATGCCAGTGAGTCTGGGTGTCAGAGAGTCAAGAAAACTAGACTGAGATCAGAGCCAACATCAAAGAAGACTGGGAAAGTGAGTGAGAAACAAAATTAATTTATTTCCAATTTGTCAGGGCCAGTCAATTGATGGAACAGGAGCGGGTTGCAGAGAGAGCGAGTAACTTTTACTATCTTGATTTCCTAGTTTGGGAGGTTGGGTGACTTGATTCATTATGGAAACTCAAAAGGACCTGGGCAAAGAGTACCCTCTGTTGTAGTCAGCTTTTTTTGCTGCTATGACTAACGGACCCGACCAGCACAATTATGAAGGAGGAAGAGTTTATTTGAGGGCTCATGGTTTCAGAGGTCTTAGTTCATAGAAGGCTGGCTCCATTCCTCAGGGCTCCAGGTGAGGCTGAGCATCATGGCAGGAGAGGGTGGCAGAGAGAAGCAGCTCACATCATTGTGATCAGAAAGCAGAGAGAGACTCCACTCGCCAGATACAAACACATACTCAAAGCCATGCCCCAATTCCCACCTCCTCCAGCCACACCCCAGCACTTCGATTACCACTCAGTTACTCCCTATCAGGGGATTAATTCACTGATTGTGTTAAGACTCTAACAACCCAATCATTTCTCCTCTGAATCTTCATGCATTGTCTCACATGGAAGCTTTTGAGGGACTCCTCTCATCCAAACCATAACACCCTCAAACTTTGCTGTGGGCACACCATCCAGGGAAAACCACCCAGGATCTGTTTTTTATTAGTATTTTCAAGGAAATAAACAATCATTCCTAGTTTACTGTAGCCCAGCAGCAAGAAAACATCTAATTTTTAAACCTAAAATAAAGTTTTGATAAAATTCCCTTTTGGAATACATCCTCAATTTGACAGTTCCGTGTAGCTAAATCAACCCTTCTACGAGTAATTCAATGCAGGTCGGCAATTTATTTCACAAAACTTAACAGTGCTCCATTGTAATGCCAGGTTAAAGTGAGGGTCTCCGTGGATCCAGCTAGTAGCAACAAAATCATGAGGAGCAATCACACTCAGTATGAAGGAAAAAGCTAAAATCAAAAGAGTTTCTATTCTCCTGAGGAGACATTTTAGAAAGTCAGGGCCATGCTTTTCAATAATGTGGTTGTTGGTAGATAAATTTTCTTACCATTAATATAAACTCAATTAGTTGTTGACTTGCTTTTTGTGTATTGATTTTTTCTCAAATGAATAGGGTTAGGCCACTGAAAACAGTGATTTAAAGACGCACTTTAAAATAATATTACCACCTCTGAAATCAGAATGTATTCAAATGGACCCTCTTACACGGGAGCAATAAGGCTGCTCTCCTGACCTTACCTATCTCACCTTTCTTCCAGGTGCAGGATCCGTTATTGCCCAAAGCTGGGATGTATGTACCCTTTTGCAGGCTTCTCTCTGATGGCAGCATGAATGCACGGCTTGAGTCCCTAGAGAATAACAGCTGTGTCCTCTGCTCTTGCCTTTTGTTTTTGTCCCAAGTACCATTGAGGAGCAGCCCTGGGCTGCAAGACTTTCCAGGTCACAGCAGGCAGAGAGCTGGATGACTCTCTCATGAAGTTCTCCTCAAGCCACACAGTTAACCTACTTTTTATATTTATAGAATTATTTTCTCCTTTTTAGTTTAAAAGATTAGAACTCTACTAATGTCCAGCATGTGGATAGAACAGGCTTGCCTGGGAAATCTCCCTCTGAAGTAGGAAGTCCTTCCTCATTATCGGCAGCCATCAACTCCTGCTCGGTCACAGTGGGATCATACCTCCGTTGGGGCAATCTTTTTACTTGATAGTTTGAAAGTTCTTTCCAAAAAAGTAAACATGATGTTCAGACTAAGAGAAGCCCAAGTGTTCCAAGCTTTCAGCCTCTCAGAGGCCATAATCAAATGTCAGAACCCAGGACTCCATGTGACCTGACTACAGAAGTCTAGTCCCTTACCAAGGAATCTACCACATGTGCCTGCTTATGGTGTCTTCCACCATTTTCCATGCACCATCTTGGTGATCCTTTCCACACAGGTAAACCTCTCAGGACACCTCATGTAGGAACTCTGACACAACTCTTCCTTTAATGCCCAAAGCATAAACTTATTAAGGTAGTGTTGCTCAAAACACCTTGCTTAAGATCTGAGAATAATATAAGGGAATTAGCCTGAGGGGAAGGACACTCATTTCTCACAATACATAGTGTCCCTAATCTGTCTCCCTCCTTATCTCCTTAGCCTACGTAAGCTGTGGTTCTGCAGGGCCCAGATCTGTTGTCTAGAGTCCATTTTATCATCAAGAAACACCCATCTCTGTGCTTCTCCAACATAACAATCTCTCGAAGACCTATTTTACCAGGAGAAGACCATTTGTTTTATCTTCCTGGTGGATTCACCTATTTTTGGAGGTATGTTTCCATTGCCTTTTCTTTTTTCTTTTTCCAGACTCTTGATATATCCTGTCTCTTGCTATGCTGCTACATTTTTATTGAATGCTGTGAATTCACATACATTTGTACCCATGGGAAGTTACAGAGGCTCTGGATCCTGTTATCTCCTCCTGAGAGGGTTCTCTTTAGCTCCTGATGTGGAGCTGGGTTAGGAGCAGACCACTGCTATTCAGGTGGGGATTGGAATGAATACAGATGCTTCTCGACTCGTGATGAGCCCAGGTCCCAGTAAACCCATGGTAAGTGGGACTGCATTTAACACACCTCGTCTACCAAACATCGTGTCCTAGGAACACACGCAGAACATCAGCTGTGGCCCCTCACCATCGTGTGCTGCCGCTGCCCAGAATCCCAAAAGTACCACGCCACATATCACTTGCCCTGTGAAAACATCAAAATTCAAAATAATGCAGTTTCCACTAGATGCATGGCACTTCTGCACTATTGTAAAGTGGGAAAAATTGTAAGTCAAACAATTGTGAGTCGGGGACTGTTTGTACAGCCTCATTTCCACTTTCCATGAGGTCTGCTCTGCTTCAACTTACCCTTACCATCCTGCAGTGGCATCCTGCAGGGGTCCCAAGTGAAAACTAATATTTTCCTAGATCCTCCTCTTCATTCAGCCTCAATATTCATTTCCTTAATACCATAAAGATTCCAATAGCTCTGCTTTAGATCTTTAGCTCCCTTCCTTCCTTCCTTCCTTCCTTCCTTCCTCCTAACTTCCCCTGTACATCTCATGTTGAGAGAGTACTTTGGGAGAAGAGTGACTTAGACTCTTGGCTTTACATCCTTCACTTCATGTACTTTCCTTTACTCCACAGTCTTGGTATTTTGGGTCCTGCCTATGTGGGGAGGTCTGTATGTCTAACCTATTTCTCATTCCTCATAGAAGCACATCAATCACTGGATTTAGGGCCCACTCTAAACACAGGAGAATCTCATCCTGAGAGTCAATTTAATTCCATCCACAAAGGCCCTGTTTCCAAATAATATCACATCTGTAGTTACTGGGTGTTACAAGTTGGATCTGTGTCTTTTGAGGTGGACATTATGCAATCCACTAAACACATACAGAAGATTAGGAAATGAAAGAATAATTACATCAACAAATATTTCTATTTGGTGCTGAATTGGAGGTACAAGGTTTGTGCCTAAGAGTCACATCCTCCTTGGACTGTCTACAGAAGCTTAAAGGTTTCTGATAGGAACTACATGGAGTGGTATTTTATTTCTAACTGAGATTAGCTTAACTAAGAGAGCCTGGTCTCAGGTCAGCTGGAAGGGATCTTCAGAATAACTCCTGGACTGAGGGGCTCCTCACAGTTCAGGATGTGGCCCACAGCCTGCTACATACAACAGCTACTTTCTCCAAGGAGTAAAGGCATTGGCAAGTCCCAGGTTATGTTTGGATGGCAAAACCCAACCTCCCACCCCAGATGACATGAAGATGTACTGCTGTGGATTGAATTGTGTCCCTCCTCCAAGTTCATATGTTGCAGTCCTAACTCTCAGTACGGAGATGTGACATTGTTTGGAGACAGAGTCTTTACAGGGGTAATCCAGTTAAAATGAGGTGTTCAGCATGGGCTCCATTCCAATGTCACTGGCTTCATTGTAGAAACAGGAAATTTGGAGACAGACATGCACAGAAGGCAGATGCCACATGAACATGAAGCACATTTCAGGAAGGTGCCTCTACAAGCCAAGTAACACCAAAGGTCACTAGCAAAGCCCCAGAAGCAGGGGAGAGCCCTGGAACAGATTCTCCCCTGTGGCTTCAGCAGGAGACAAACCTGCTAGTGTTTCAGACTTCTGGTCTCTGGAGCTTTGCAACCATAAATTTTTGTTTTGATGCCACAGAGTCTGTGTATCACAGGAAAGGGATACGTGTGCATTTTTCCTTTTCTAATTCAGAGACTTTCCACTTTGATCTTGTTTGATTTTCAGAAATGGGACTATATAGGCAGGGAGGTGTTTTCCTCCTCTGTATGTCGTCTAATCATTTGGGTCTATTTTTCTGATAGGGCAACATGTTATCATGTTATTGTTGACACTGTGCCAAGAGCTTGTCATGACATTTTTTGCCAGCTGTCACCTGAGCAGTGGGGTTCCACAGCAATGGAGGGAGTTGGAGAGTATCTACCCAGGTAAATTCAGACCACATTTGTCATTCTGGAGGTTAACAAATTGCACCAGATTTTAAATGAGGGAATTTTTTTTTTGCACACAGCTTATGCCATAAATTAAATTTCTGAAAATTTGCCAGGCTACTTCTTATTGCCAATACCAGATTGGCAAGTAGAGAGGTCAGTAATTAAAATAATCAAAATCCTGCTATGTTAGTTATTTTTTGAAAGTCAGATTTAGGCAAGACTTGCAGTGGTTTGCAGTTGCTTGTAGAATAAAGTGTAAAGCAAATGCACAGCCAGTTTTTTCCTGAAAGCTACAGTCACAAAGCAGCTGATGAGGAGATCCATAAGAGGAAGAGGGCATGAAAGTGGCACCCTCCCTCTGACACATTAAAACATTAGTCCTAAAGTAGAGGAGTGCACATCTCTATCGTCTTTCATACAGGGCAAAGGCAATGGAGGCCATCTGAGGTGTCTGCTGTGGTTTGAATGCATCCCCCGAGTTTCTTGTTGGGAAGCATAGCCCCCAACTTTATGTGCTAATGGCAATTGGAGGTGGGGTCTTTGAGCAGTGACTGGGTCAGGAGGGCAGCCCTCCTGAATGGGTGGACTATTCACAGCTTAATGGGTCACTGAGTGACTGTTATGAAAGCAAGTTCCCTGCAGCATGCTTGCTCTCTGATTTGCCTTAGATGCCTTCTGCCACATCATGGTGCAGCAGGAGACCCTCCAGAGGCTGAGCAGATGCTGGCACCCTTCTCTTGGACTTCCGAGCTGCCAGATCCATAAGCTAAACAAAACTCTATTTTTTATAAATTATCCAGCCTCAGATACTTTGCCATAGCAACAGAAATAGACCGAGAACAGCTCATCTATGTAAAGAACTGCATCATGTTAAGGTTTGTGCATCTTTTTATAAATCTGTCTGGACCAGGGGCAGCAATGACCAGCAAAGTCTCCTGAGATTGAGAATCCAGAAGTCTGGGAAACAGGAACTATTTCTAGTGCTGGTACCACTCTTTTTTTCTCACTTCTCATCTGCCCTTGTTTTTTCTCACTTCTTTATTTAGTGAAAGGAAACAATAAAATGAAGGAATAATAGTCTTTCTCCACTTTTACAACTTAATGCTTCATATATAAATAAGAAAATGAATGTAAGGAATAAAAACCTAACGATGAACTGCCCAGAAACAGAGGGGGCACCTCTCTTGGGAATTTCTTAGTGCAAAGGTGCTGTGGAAACCACCCTGCAGCATGCTTGCTCTGACTTGCCTTAGATGCCCTCTGCCACATCATGGTGCAGCAGCAGGCTGTATGGTGATGCCCTGTTCAAAGGGAAATTCCTTGCTAGTCAAGGACTTTTATTAGTTCATAATCTGGGGTTCAAACATCTGCTGCCTGGAGGTAGAAGATTATGGGCACAAGGTGATAAGTTCTAACTGGGCTCGTTTTACCCTCAGCTTTGGTTTTGTTTATCTTGAAGACCTTTCTCACAATAAGTCCTTCTGGTGTTGAAACCTACATAATGAGTGTGCCCAGTTGGCTAGTGCCCAGCTTCCTCTACCAGCGGCAGGCTGAAACTCCAAGCCCCAGATTTTTCTCTATTTTTGTGTCTGTTTGTTCTTTTCCTAATCATTGACTAGGTCATGTAGTCCTGAATAAACTGTTGTGCAGCCCACGACCATAAATAAAGTAAAAATAACATATAATAGGTAAAATAAAATTACAAAATAACAATAAACTGGGCCTTTCTTCCCTAGTCACTTGGGTTAAGGCAGACTTTCCACAGAGTTGTGACCCCTCCCCAAGCTTCTTCTCCCCAAGCTGATGATCCTCGAGAGAGACTGCTTGATGGGAGAACTGGCAATTAGTGCCAGCTGGACCGGCCTTCTTGTCCACTTCTGCTGTTCCCTGCAGCAAGGCCTAGTAGCAGAGACAGGGGGCAAGCACGGTGGATGGCAGCCTTTTATTTCAGCAGGAACCTCCTCCCTACACACCAGGACAAGAGCATGCCGGGCAAGGTCGTCATTTTGACAGTGGAATACCTATATTTCATCCTCTGAGCAGAAATTAGACGTTTAAAGCTCCTAATTACATTAACACAGAAATACATCATTGTACATGTTAAGAAAGGAGTTCATTCAAGTCCCAACAACAACTAATCATCTGCTAATGTGCACATTTTCCCTGTGGTAACTGGTCAAGTTTTGAATCAGCAGTTGTTTCCATGGCTTAGTATTTTTAAGGAAAGCTACACAACGCCCATTTCCCTCAGGGTCACTCAGTCTTGGTAGAATTCTGATTCCAGGAGACAACTCTGAAATAAAGGGGCTAGATATTGGATGGTGCTTATGGGGACTCCAGAGTTCCTGCTTCCAAAAGCCTATGAGCAATCACCAAAAAACCATGTTAGATCTACTGTGCCATACAGAGCGATGAGAATCAAGCCTGTTTAGGAGAGCTGAGGGGCTGGAGGTGTATACAGGGGTGCCTCCAGGTGACTGGGCTGTCCTCTGTAGGGCAGAATGGGGCAGGACCCCTGCTTCTGTGTCACAGGCTCAACCACAGAGACAACTGCACAGCCTGGGGGCTGTCCCTCTGTTCTTCTTTCCACCCCATCTAGGTAAAGATGGCTTATTGTCATCTGGCATAACTTGGGTCTTGTCATGTTCCCATAATGCCTGATTATGTGGTCCCGGGGCTAACGGTTCGGTCAGTGCTGACACCCTAGCCAGGACAAGCATGGACCTTTAGGCTGACCTTTCCACCTCCACAGTTTCCTCTGGTGCTCTTTGTAGCACATTTAACCCTGAACTCTCAGTGCCTCAACAACACTAACGTCGATTCTCAGGTCAAGTTGATGGGGAGAGTTCTGCCCTATGGGCCGATCAGCAGTAGGCATCCTGCATCTCTGTCACCTGCACACTTGGCCTCCCTGGCAGCTGCAGTGGGGAGGACCTGGCTGGAGGGCCTCCATCCAGCTTTTAAAGTTGTCCACCAGAAGCGAAATTTCTGCCCCTAGCATTGACCAGATTCTGAATCCCGCTTGAATACCAGAGAGTCACAAAGGTCTACTGCAGGTCTCCGTCATGTTTTGTGCTGATTTATCTTAATCTTGTTTTATAGATCAGTTGATTTGTTTTACATTTTCCCTGATAGCCTGAGCTGCCTTTTCGTCTCTCCTTCCTCTGCCCAGGCTCTCCTCTCCCTCTCCAGACTGTGCTCCATGCTTTATTGCTGCCCGTTCATGAAGGCTGTTCCCCTTTTGGAGAGTACAATGGTGAAGCCATAAAGTGTGACCAAGCTCAACAGCGGAGTCCAGACAAGTGGTCTCACTTTACACTTCTAATGGGATGATTGCCACTCACATTGGAAAGTGGAGACCCACATGGAGGGCTTGCTGAAACACGGGTTCTGACCCAGGACGTTTGGGGTAGGGCTGCATATTTCCTTTCTAAACATGTTCCCAGATGAGGTTGATGCTGCCCATCTGAGGACATTTTGAGAACCATGGACAGTGCTTGGGAAGCAGGTTGTTTCTGTTTTCCTAGACTTATTCTTGTTTGGAAGCTGACATTTTCTGCAGCCTAACACAGCGGGGGAGACATGGTAGGGAAAGGAAATTAAATTATATTTTGGTGCGAAATGTGGGGAAAGAGCTATTTGTTGCTTGTTCTGGAAGGCGAAGGGTAAGCTTTTGTAGGCAATTCTAAGGGATGCCTGGGGTTGCTGGAA
Organism: Marmota monax; assembly: GCF_021218885.2. Classification (NCBI taxonomy): domain Eukaryota; kingdom Metazoa; phylum Chordata; class Mammalia; order Rodentia; family Sciuridae; genus Marmota; species Marmota monax. The sequence continues at coordinate 13,333 of NW_026693333.1, forward strand.
GCAGTTTTTCTCCCGTTCCTCCTGGGCTGCCAGCAACAGCGGCTGTTCTACCCCAGGGCTTCCTTTGTAAATGGGAAAGTTTCCCTGGTGCAGATGGGAACACTTCACTCAGCCTGCACTTAAGGGTGCCTTCTAGGTCATATGAAGAGTTATTTTTTTAGGATTTGCTTTTGAGGTTGATGGAAGGGTTTACTAGCAACGCCTTGCTCAAATCTAAAAGAAAACAAGGTAAGTGAACAAAATTTCATTTTTCACAATGCCTTGTGTGAGGCACCTCAACGTCACTTTCTTCTTATTTCAGGTGGGCTAGGTAATGAGGTGCATCTGGGAGGAACTGACGTGTAACCACTGACGATGCCACGTGTGTAGCCCATCCTCATTTCAGCTGCGCCAGCTGTTTGGGATGATTTGCTGTAACTCCTTTCCCTATCAGCCAACATTTAAAAATAACTGAGACTCCCTTCCTGTTGCTCCACATCGGATACTTCTTAACCCCATCTTTTGATTACAAGGTGCAGAATGGTTCTAGTCCAGATTTTTTTTTTTGAGACTTAAAATGGGGTTGTGTTCAAAAACGTGCTCATTGGTGGGCTTATGGGGCTTTAGGGAAGATGAAAGGAGGATTTGTGCTTAGCACTTCTAGAGCTTCCCCTGAAAGCTTTTCCTGAAATGCCCCAAGCTGACTGCTGCATCTGTGAGCGAGAGTCCCCAGGTTAGGTGTGACTCCAGGTGGAAAGCCTTCTCCATTGACTGCTATGTCCAGTTATTTAGGATTCTTATCTAAATTTTCAAAATCTCTTTTGAGTGTGAACAAATATTTTTGCTCTTTTGAATTCAAAAGTTGATGAAGTAACTGTTAGATGTTTTTTGAAAACAACCTTAATCAGACAGCTTCTTTTTAATGATAACCATTCTAAAACATCTGAAAACACTTTCAAACCTTTCTCCACTTTTTTTTTTACACAACCGTAACTCATAACTATGGCCTATTGCTTTTTAATTTTTACTTTTTATTTAATGTTATTATACACTTTTTTCATATTTTAAGGCAGTCATCTTAAACACATTTTTAAATTGAGGCTAAATATTGCACAGTGGGCACAGTGTCCATTATTAGCTTGAACTCCTACTTTCCATCCTGGTTCATCCCTTTTGTTTCTCCCTAGTGTTGATATTTCTTCACTGAACAATTTGATACATTGTTTCCTCCTGTTGAAATATGCTCTTGGACTATTTTCTCTGGGTTGACCTGAGAGGCCATGGTATTATTGGTCCCTTTTCCATGTGCTGCCATCACCCTTTACGAAGTGAAGAGCCAGATTAACATGACATTATGGTGGCAAGGTTTAGCATTCCACCTTTCTGCTGTGTGACATCTCTGTGATGGATAAGACCTTTCTGTTCCACTTTTATCTTTATACCTCTTTTTCTTTATCCCAAATGTGGAAAACCCTCTGTGTGAAAGACGTCCTCATTATGGTAGCTTGTTACTCTCTGATGACAGTGTTGAGTCAAGTGCATGAGTAGCCAGGAGGGGACTTCCGGGGGTGGAGTTGAGGTGAAGAGCTCTTACTCTTGGTGTGCAGCGGTGATGTTCTCAGGCTCCCTGTGGGACCGGAAAATCTCATTGCTCACTAGGTGCCACTGGAAGTAAGTTTTCTCTTTGGGAAATGTGAGCACTGAATGCAACTCTAGGTTGGCACCAGATGACCCACAATGGCAGTCACATCTGTTTATGAGTGTGTAACCAGTCTCAAGAGCCCACTCTGGTCCAAGACCAACACTGGGAGGCTGGCAATGCTTGCACAGGGGACGACTCTCTATTTGGAACATATTATCATTCTCATGACGTATTTCCCCTTGGGTCTTTTCTGTTTGTCCACATTTAGATTAATTCAACAGACACACATTGAGTCTCTGCTATGTATTAGGTACTGAAGAGATGATAAAAATAAAGGTAGTTAATGTTTGTGCTCTTTTTGAGAGCTTAAGGATACTGTCGCATGCATACATCAATCTCCTGAATAAGATAGGGCTCTGTTCTCAGGTAAATTATGGTGATATTATAAAAATGCCTTGCTTAACTGAATCCAGGGGTTTGAACAAAACAGAACAGTGTTGGGAGGTAGAGGTGTTAAACTTCCAATGAGAGCAGGAGTTTAAATGAAGACAATTCTTCAAAATGGCAAAGTAGATTAAGTGAATGTCTCACATTAATGAAGGGATTCCAAATGAGTGGCCATGCATTTTTTAGTAAATCATGAAAAATATTCTATTCAGAAAAATGAAGAATTGAAATGATTGACAGCTTACCTTGCCTGTCTTTGTTCTCTCGTGATTTACTTCTTTATGGAGAGAAGAGTGGCAGTGACAACATTCAGAAACGATGGGTGCTCAGGGTCAAATGGGTTCGCTTTGGGGCTGCCAGGAAAGCGTTTGTTTGGAGATGCTGCCATGGCCTGCAGCAAAGCAGATCTGTAATTTTAGCTCTGGAAATAGTATTCAGTTCAAGGTAAGTTAAAAAAAAGCATCTGTCTCTTCTGAATACATGTTGTTTTTGACAAACTCTTCCTCTTGATGTGCTAAGGATGCCTGGAGCTACATAAGGAGCTTTGATATTAACTCTTAAATTAAACCACTCAGGAAAAATAACAAGAGCAGTATAGAAAGGACATTTGTTGAGTATGAGTTTTCTTATGATGATTATGGAGCCACGTTTCAGTTTTCTCGTGTGCACAGGGTTCTGGTTTCAGGCTGCTGGACAGAACCCAGTGGAAGCGGATGTTTCATGGGGGGCTTGGGAATTGCTTGGCAGCCTTATAGTCCAAGAGAAATCTTCATTACAACAGACTCTTGCAATTTGCAGAAGACTCCTCAAATTCAGAGAGGGTTAGTCTGTTGAGTATAAAAAGGAGGAACAAAATCAATTTCTGCATGGAAGGGATAACTCTCATTTCTACAATATAAAGGAAAATGCCATTTTTCACATTTAATATTAACCTATACCATCCAGTATACCAGAAAGGGAAGCAATTGTTTTGTAACCAATAATTAAGGCAATTGGCCATAGCTTTGGCTCTGCTAAGTTGTCCCTCCTGTCACATTTGTGTGCAGTGATAGGTCAGGCAGGGACAGTACCAGGTTCCTCACCAGCTACATTTGTTTATGCCAATCACACAGGTGCAGGGGCATTCTGTGTCTTTGAAGGCTGTAGCTCCTGCCTTCATAGAAGCAAACAGAATACAGGTGCTGACCTATGGGTTGGGGCTGGTCCTCTCTGGCCAGAGAAACCTCAGGTGGCCTCTTGGTTCTCCTCAATCCATTCATTACCATTCAAAATCATAACTTCTCTGGATGTCATTACATGAGCAATATTGGGAAACATCAGGGTGGAGGATAGATTCTTGGAGAAGATGCTAGCTAATCTGAGGCTTCAAGCTCAAGAAAGAGAATCCTAGGCAGAGGTACAGCATATGAAAATAGAGGCAAGCAGTACAGTGACACCTCAGGGCAACAGCTGGCATTTGGTTCAGTTGGGAAGAAGGGAAATGAGGGGGAGGGGAGGTTTGATGGGTGAAGGGTGTGCAGGGACGTGTACACATAGCTCTTTAGTTTCCAATCCCAACTCTGAGCAGGGCCATTGAAGGATCCTAAGGAAAGTGGTTCTTTTGTCTGGCCTAGCTGCAGGGAGACTGGAGGACAGGAGAAGACAGCAGGTAAACTGAGTGGGCAGCTTGGACAGTTTGCAAGGATCCAGGGGAGTACTCATGACGGTCTCAGCAAAGACAAAAACAACCATTAGATAAAACTGTCCTTTGCAAATTACAGTGATCTGCAAATACTGACTTTAAAATATACCTGAGCAGATTACCTATGCGAATTGAAGGTAAGATCTGTAACTATCTGCTACGGCAATTAAAAAAAAAAGAAATCATTACATGAGAGTCTAGGTGAAATTTAAAGAATTTTTATGTATTTTTTTTAATAGAGTAGGTTTTTCTTGCTAGAGGAGAATGCTTCTCCAGAGCCACATAGAAATGCTTAGCATAGTCATTACCAGAAGTGGTTGGAACAGTCAAACAAGAAGGTCCGAGAAAGAAAGAGGCACCCTCTGTTTGTTTCTGGTCTTTGGGGATTTTGTTTGTTCTCAAGTGTGATGGTTCATCTTACATCTGGGGATTTGCCTACAATCAACCAGGCTGTACCCTATTTTCTCTGTATCTTTGGTGACTGATGATTCCAGTGTGGCATATTGAAGTTCATACATCCCCACTGAGACCCTGACACTGCCGATATATGGAGGCGTTACATTTGGACTATTCTGGAACTTTTATATTTTGGAAGTTAGGGTTTCTGCTTCTGTGCCACATTGTAGTGGAGTTTATTGAGCCTTGATGGTTGTCTCAAATACATGACAGTTGATTCTCCTAATTTGCTAGCATTGGAGTTTTCTTATGTGCAATTCATTGTGGTGCCAAACCACAGAGGCATCCATAGGAGGAGGAGTTTGGGCTTGAGGTCTTGCAGGAGGTGGGGCATGTTCTCCTCTGAAGGTCCTTAAGAATAACATGGAGTCAATTCCTTACCTCCAAGAGGCTCACAGGGGGTTTTACTTGAATAAATGAGCTGTTAGGTATTTTCCAGCCTTGTTGCTCTATGTTTAAAGCCTTTTATTCAGCCTAACAGAGCATCTGTCTTATTTTGCTGTTACTATAAAGAATTGAAGATCATTTAGCTCACAGTTCTAGAGGTTCAAGAGCACGGTGCTGGCATCTTCTCAGCTCCTGGGCAGGTCTCAAGGCAGATGGCTTCACTATGCCATGGGACCATGTGTGTTGGGTACAGATGGAAGCAGATCCAGGAGAGGCCGACGTGACTTTATAACAACTCATTTTCATCCAGTCCCAAGAGACTTGCATAAAGCCCTTCCAAGAATGGTGCCCCCAACCTAATGACCTTCCGCCAGACCCCACCTAGCCTAAAATGTCCCACCACATCTCAGCATGCCACACAGGGGACATGATTCTTTGGGGTCTCATTCACATAGTATAAGCATCCAGTAGAACAAGGTTTCAGAGAAGGAGCTTTTGACATCGTCGTGTTGGGATAGTGTTTGAAGCTCTTCGAGAGGTCAAGTCTCAATGACAAGGGCCAAGGGTGAAACTTCCACGTACGTTACTTTGAGGTGCTGCTAAGGCTCCACGTAGTTGTTAGCCTTTCGGTAGCTGGAAGGCAGGTTACTCGTTACGATTAACTAATTAGGGGGTGGAAATGGAGACTTGTCATTTTCATTATTCTCTTGGCACATATTGTTCCTGATTTTTGGCTGTTTTGCATCGTGATAAAGGGCACTTCAGTCATGGCTTTCTAAAGAGGGCGCATCTTGGAGGTAGATTAAATCCAGATTTGGTTTCCTTGTCTCCACAAAGATAACGTGTCATCTGTGTGCGAGGATCGTGACCAGTGATAGGGCATATAATCGTCTCTAGATCAAGAGGTAAGACTGAAGCAGAAATAAATGAAAGCTGAAAGCTCCTGGGAGAGGTGGTCATTAATTCTGCCTGGGAGATCAGGGGTTCCTGAAGGAGCAACTCTTGATGTGGGCTCTGAGCTCAGAGTGGGTGAGAGATGGGGTCTGGGAGGGAGACATGACGGGGGAACCACAGGGACAAGCCCTGCAATATGAGGTTGCTCCGTGTGTATCCTTCTACACATGTTCAAGGATGTCATTCAAAGTCTGGACACAGGAGAAATCAAGTGGGCAAGTTCCTCCTTGCCTGGAGGTTCTGAGAAGCTAGGTATGCCATGAACTGGGCATTGGACAGGTGGGTCAGGGCACAGGGCTCCGTGGTAAAATGCCACTGCATGATGGTAGAGGAATTCAGGCTCTGTTCTCTGGTCTGTGGGAGTAGGGACTCTAACTGGCTCTGTAGACCCATCTTTTGAGATCCTATGAATTTGTGTGGACCTCAGCCTCAAATACCCGAGTTGTATCTAGGAGGAAACACCTGGAAGGGCCTCTCCTGCCCCACACAACAATCCTCCTGAGTCTTCACCTGGTCCTTCTTTGTTGCTGTGGCTTGGGCTCTCCATTGCCATGCCATGGCCCAGCAAGTCCTGGGAAAAGCTGCACTCTGGTCCCTCCTAATTCTTGTCCCAATGGGATAGGGGAATATGGTGGTAGCAGGAGATAAACCCCAAACACCCTGAAAGTCTTTATCATCAGATGTTAGACTAGAGCTGGTTTCCCTGCGCAGGGGGCTCTGGACCTCTGAACCTATGTTACCTGACACCATTCCAGAGCAGCTGAAGGGGCCCCACAGCAGCACCTGGGCCAACCTGAGAGCTTTCTCCAGGGTTACCTGCCTAGGTCAGAAGGGCGGGGAGCAGATGCTCAGGGTGGCCCTCAGTTGAGGATGGATGGGAGTGAAGGATACATACCTCTGCTTCTTCCTCCTTTACTCTATCAGTTCCTGCTCTGTCTCCTTGGACCTGCACCTTGGTCTTTTCAACTCAAAGACAGTGCTGGGCCTGAATCTCTCTCCAGACACAAGCTGGTGCAATTGCAGGAGATCCCGCACTTGTTTTTCTTGTCTACTGATCACTGTCTTCTTTTCCTCCATTGCCTATTGTCCACTGTTTCTTTCTTTCTTCACTTTTTTTTTGGTCAAAAATTTTGTTGAAAAATATTAATTAACTTTTTCATTTGCTGGATTATATTATCCCCAGTGGTGGGGTGCTTTGTGGCATGTTCATATATGTACATAACAGTTTGGTCAAGTTCCTTCCCAGTACCTCTCCTTTTGCCTCCTCCCTCCCCCAGCCGTCCCTCCACTTTCCTGGTCTCTCTTCTCATTTCATTGCTTCCTTTATGTTATGGAGTGTCCTAATTATTTAAGAATAAATGCATTCCCCGTTATTCCATAGAGGTCAGACGTGGAAGTCTGGGGTGACTGCAGTTCAGTGGAGAAAGTGTGATCTTCCCGGGGAGCAGGGCTGGACACTTCTGTATGGGAAGATCTGAGCTTTCAGCTCTGCTGTCCATCACGCCAAAACATAAAGCAGAAACGAACTGAATTAGATCCAAACCCCGAATATGATGACTAAATGATACATTGAGAAGAAACAGGAGAAAATCTTCACAGCTCTGGGGTAGGCAAAGATTGCTTAGGACCAACAAAACAAACAAACAAAAACTCCATTAATTAACTATAAAATTTTAAAGAGCAATACCTCAATGAATTTTTAAAAGTTTGCTCTTCAAAAGATAGTATTAAAAAATGGAGAGACAAAAGCACAAACTTGGAAAAGTATGTTTACAGTGCACATATGTATCAAAGGACTTGCATCCGGAAATTATAATGCACTCTGAAGACTTAATAAGGAGAAAATACACAATCCAGTAAAATATGGGTACCTCATTGATCAGTATCTTGAAAGAAAATAAAACATTGAAAGAGCTAGTAAGTACATGAATACATGTTCATTATTCATGAGAGAAACCCAATTAAAACAAATAAAAAGGCTAAAATTTAAAAAAAACTGACAATACCAAATGTCAGTGAGGATATGAAGGGTTGGAACTCTCAGATCTTTCTTTGGGTGGATATAACAGCAACCCCTTTTGTAAACAGTTCAGTAGTCTCTTAAAAAGTTATGACGTGCCTTTAGTAAGGCCTTAAGCAACTTAGTGAGACACTGTCTCAAAATAAAAAAGGGCTGGGGATGAGGCTTTGTGGTTAAGCAGCTCTGAGTTCAATCTCTGGTTAAAAAAAAAGTTACATGTATATTATATGTATATTATATGACCCTGGTTGTCTACTGCCATGTATTTACCTAGAAGAAAAATAAATATGTGCTCATTCCACCATCACCATAAACAAAATTAAAAACAAAATTCTAGTATACAACATCCAAAAATGTGTGTTCACAGGAGTTCCAAACTGGAATCCACCTAAATGTCCATCAACAAGGGAATGGGTGAAAAATGGAGTCACATCTATACAACGGAACTGCACTTAGTGATGAAGGAAGTACTAATACATGTATCAGCAGAGATGCACTCACAACCACAGGCTGAGTGAAAGGCACGAGGAACAAGCACACACTGAATTTATTTCTATGAAATTCTAGAACATGGGAAGCGAATCAGTAGTGTCAAAAGCACAACAGTGGTTGCCTGGGGTCAGGCATTGGCAGAGATGGACTGCAAAGGGGAGCCCTTGGGTGGGAGAGAGTATGTCTCAACTGGAGCAGGCACAAGGCCATCCATTGGTCAAAGGTGCTGAATGTAAAGGTAGACACATTTTGGCATGTATAACTTATAACTCCGTAAAGTTAATCTTAAAATAAAAATTGTGGTGGCCATCTTTTTAGTAACTTCAAACATTTTCACTGATTAAGGATAATTTATTTCTTGAGTGTTTACTATGAGTTGGATGCCAGGTGTTTCCCATTTCACAATCTACCTAGAATGTTAGCCCTACTGACATCCCCATTTCATAGACGGAGAAACTGTGGCTTCCAGAGTAAAGCCATGGAGGAACTGACTTGATATCACTGGAGCAGCCGTTGGAGACTGGATTGAAACACTGCCTTTCGGATTCCAGAGTCTTTGCTCTTGTCCACTCTATGAAGCTGTCTTGTTGGTCATAGAGGCTGCACTTCTGCTTCCTCAATAAAATAAAAGTCACCTACTTAGATTTGGTGTGAGGGCCTGGACCCTTATGCAGGGAGCTGGGGCAGTGGACAGGGTACTCGCTCAACTCAGTCTTCTCATTGCCGGTCCTTCCTCCAAGCAGTGATACTGGAGTTGGGGGGTGGGACAGTGTGGACACGCAGCACTTGATGAATTAGTCATCCTTCTTGCTGCCTGAGCCAGGTGTAGGAGTCGCAGATCACAGAACCTGCAGGGCCCCAGGTGTGGAGGTTCAAGTGCTCTCGTGCACCTGAGCCATCTCCTTCTTCTTAGTGGCATCATTTTTCATCTGTGGTCAAAGCTTCCCTGGACCATCCCTCAAAGTGAGGCAGAAGGGGCTGCTGTCCCTGCCGAAACCTCTGTCTTGTCTTGTAGGTCTGGATGACCCCACAGCCCACCCAGGAAGGGCACGAGCTGTATGCAGTTCTCATCAGGGAAGAGATGGAGCTGCACTTGGAGATCTCTAACCCTCACCTGCCCCAACTCTCATCTGGTTCTACCTGTCCCCAAAACAGGTGGACAGAGAAGAGCCATGTTCTATATCTTAAAGACTGAGGCCTACCCACTTCTACCCATACCCCTCCTCCTCCCTGAGGAGTCAAGGGGCACTCTGAATCGAAATTAGTTTGGATGTAGAATCTCCTTTATAGGTCTTGAACCCTGGAGCTTATGGGAGGTCATGCATTTTAATAGCTTAGTAGTCATGTTGCTGGATTTACAGATTTGGTAGGCCATAGAGGGACCTTCTACAGTCTGAAAGAGAAAATGGGGTAGGAGGGTGCTGGCCCCTTGGGTGGATTACAGCATGGACTCTAATGTAGCCATTCAATAGCTGAAAAGAGCAGGTTGAAATTTCCCCAGCAAACCCAACCCTTGAGAGAGGGAAAAGGAGGCCAGTAACTTCTGGTTGCATAGGGATTGTGTATTTTCTCAAACCTATAAGCTCTTCTAAAGGCTAACTAAGTGACACACATACTCAGCCTCCCCAAGAATGCAGATCCAAGAGCATCTGAGACAATATTCAAATGTCTTGTGAAGTCTTTTCTGTATCCTGATTTCAGTTCCGAGCAAAAGGTCCCTCAGGTTCCCTGAGACAGAACTGGTTCTACAGTAATGTTGACTGGCTCAAACCACCACTCAAGGAAGCACCAACGTTGGAAAATCCCCAACTATCAACCTTTGCACCCTGTTAGAGTCTGTAAACAAGTCAAAATAACACCTGGCATTTTGCCAGGGGAATGTTAAGAGTTCGTAAACAAGTCTGGATGGTGCCTGGCAAAATGCCAGAGGGAGTGGTTTGAGAAGTAACAAAAGCGAGCCATTAAGTGTGGAGATTCCTTATTGGTTGACTGATGTATCTAGTTTATGCTAATTAGATAAGCTGTGTGGAATGTATAAATACTGCTCCTGTCCTGCAATAAACGGCTCCCACTCCTGCTGTATCAACGTACGCAAGTTATTCGTCACTCCCCGGTTATTTTGCTGCAGCCGGACTGCGGCAGCACCCCATCTCCCTGGCTTCCAATTTGATTCACAAGCAGCGATGGAAGAAGGAGGAGAATGAAGAACAATTAAGAGAAAGCTGGGCACTTAGGTGGAGATTGGAAGGATGGAATGAAAGAGGAGGGAGATCTTTCCAGGACTGAGGGACACTGAAGAGGAAGGGGCTGCTGGCTCAAGACTGGCCACTGAGACCATCATGCGTTTCCTTCATGGGTCCTCTTCCAGCTGCTTTCCCTGCTTAAAATTCAGTTTCACATAGCCATCTTCCTCCCTCCCTCCCTTCTTTCCTTCCCTTCATTGCTCCTCCTCCCCTCTAGCCCTTTCCTGTAAAGTACAGGAAAAAGAGACGAGCAGAGTTCAGAGTCTATTTACCAGGCCACTTCAGGTAACTCGATGTTTCTAGTATCAGCAATCCTGATCCATTTAGCTTCTCTCACCAGAAGCTCCTTTTTAATTAACTTACAGTGGTCTCCTCTCTCACTGTTGATTTTCAATTTTTTAATTGTGCAAGACCTTAGAGTAAGCAACCTCAGAACATCCTCTTCTCACATTTAAGGCGGCAGTAATTAGGTCAGATTTGCTGAGCCTGTGGGAATCCCACAACCAAAGTGATCTTAATGGTGGTTTAATGTCTGAACTCCTCTGTCTTATGTGTGAGGTCACTAAGTGGATAAAGGGAATGGCTTTGACATCCTGGTGCTTATTGAAGTTTGGAGAATGGCTTCAGGGTGGAAGGTTTGTGCGTTTTTCTTTACTCGTTGAGAAACTGTGAACCCCTGAACCCATGTCAGAGCCCACCATGCATCTGGGGGCTTTCATCCCTCCGTACGTAAGGTACCTGGAGATATTTTATTCAATTCAGAGAAAGTAAAGATTCTATGGATGGCAAAGTCTTGTAAATCAGGAAGCTGTAAGCAAGTGGGAGTGCTCAGTGGTCTGTAACAGGGGAGGCAGTTTATCTTTAAAGGAAAGCTTTGTTACCTTCCAAGTAGAGACCTACTGGTATTTTGGGTTCATTGTAGAAGACTTTACAGGAAATTTATTTATAACTTTATGGAGTCTTATCAAACACCCACTTCATAGAATAGAGACTATTTTTAATGGTGTTACCCCTAAATATGATTTCTCATAGATGGTCTGAGGGAAATGGAGAAAGAGCCCAAATAAATTGTCCAAAGCATGGAATCATCATTGTCTCAGACTGTGGCCTGAATTAAAATTTCTCCTGTCTTAGGAAGCCAAGAACCACCACCTGCCCTTTCCCTGGGGAAACACTGAGTCTAGTCTCCAAATCCCACAAACTTCACTTTCCATTCAATAATAATAAAATTCTTTGCCAGCTGGTTCCTTTGATCTGTCTGAGTCTTTTCCAACTACCAGATGATTTCTGAGCAGAGACCACCTCATTATTCTTGTGAAACCAGTCCGTTATCTCAGTTACCTTCTCCCTGATAACCACCCAGCACACTTTGACGCCACCTCATTTATTGACCAGGCATGGTACCAGGATCTCAACTGCAAGATGCCCAGGATGACCTTAAGCTGCTGTTGTCTTTTAGGAAGCTGCAAAGCAAACACAAGTATGACTCCGGACAGAGAGACGTGGGCATAAGAGAGGCTTGCCAGAGGGCCAGGGAGGGGGTCCACATGTGATCACAGACTCAGGGAACCCTGCCTGAGGGTGACGACATTAGTCTAAGCCTGAGGGTTATGTAGGAGTTAAATGGTGGCAGTGTGTATTCCAGATAGAGGACCCACCGTGAAGACTTTGTGGGTAACCAGTTATTTGGGATGGTTAGGTCAGATTTGCTGAGCCTGTAGGAATCCCACAACTAAAGTGATCTTAATGGTGGTTTAATGTCTGAACTCCTCTGTCTTATGTGTGAGGTCACTAAATGGATAAAGGAAATGGCTTTGACATCCTGGTGCCTATTGAAGTTTGGAGAATGGCTCAATGGCTTGTCCCTGGAGGGACAAGTATAGGTAGACAGTTAGAGCTACCATTGGGGCAGTTACTAATTGTGAAGGTTATTAAATTCAAATTACACCCCAACAGTTCTTAGAAAGGAATTGAAGATGTCCAGCAGCATAACTGGATGTATGTTGAAGAAGGATGATGATAGAGTGGAGGGACTTATTCCATGAAACGGGAAGCCACTGAGGTTGCTGCCGCGGTATTCCAGGTGAGAGGAAATTAGGGCTGGATGGATGCAGAGATGTGGGAAGAGGAGGAACATGTAGAACAGAAATATCAGGACTGTCAGGTTGGGAACTGATACAGGCAGAGAAGGGAGAAGGAAGAACTGAGACTGTCCAGACTGCTGCCGGGGCTGGGGGGTAGAAGGAGGGGCTTGCAGGAGGCTGGAGGGAAGTGGACCCCCCTGCACATTCTGGGGCTGGGGTGAAGCTGACAGAGCTGTCTCTCATTCAGTTCTCGACCTCGAGACCCAGGTCTAGTGGGTACCTAGTCAACTGCAGACGGTGGGAATGACTGACTGCTGAGGGAAGTGCACAGAGCAGGAAGACTGGCATTCTGAGAGGGAATGGAGAAAGGAGAATCCAGCAGCCCAGGAAAGGAGGTGGCAGGGGGAGGGAGAGAGGCCCCACTGTCCCAGATGCTCCGCGTGGTTCTGACGTGAGTCTCTGCTCTGCCGTGTGCTCCATTTCCTTCTCTCCTTGAGTTGCTCAGGAAGAATGGACACCCTTCCTTCCACTGTGCACTCCTCTCTCTACCTGGAATACACACTGCCACCATTTAACTCTGGGTAAGGATGGACCCTGTCTCTGAACTCCATCCATTTCTGTGGTTCCTTCTCTGAAGAAAGTTTATTTCTTCTTAGTCTTGGGAAATTGTTAAAATTCCCTCCCTCGGGAACAAAACGGGCTTACAAAATTCCTATCACCAACAAATATTTTTTAAAGAATGGTTCACAGTTTAGAGAAAACTTGAACAAATAAAAATACTTGGGAAGAGTTAGATAATTGCCTGTGTAGGTTGAACTTTTCTTGATCAATAAGATGCTTGTTCTACACAAGTTTATGGAGTATTAACTCACACGGATGTGGTTTTATTCCTTAGCATTTTTTTTTTAAATCAAATGGTCCCAAACCAGATTTTCTGGGTGTTAATGTGCTTTTAATTTTCTTTTTCGTTTATTTTTGATCATATCAGGGGAGCTCCGACTACATCATATTGTGACTTCCCTGAGAACGGGCACCCTTCTTTACTTCTGTGTGCTAACCTAATCTTCTCCAGGGGGAGTGATCAATGAATGTATAGTGTGTGATAAACGGATTGCTTCCAGCCTTTCAGCCAAATCATCAATTGGCACTCCAAAGATTCCCATTCTTTTTTCTTCTTGTTGTTTCATTTCCAGACCCTGCAGAAATAAAATGACAAAATCATATTCTAAGATATATTAGTTTATGTGGCTATTCCAAGAGACTCTTTCTCTAAAAAGGAACCTACACAAATTTTACTAATTGCTATAAAATTTTATCTCATATTGGATATATTAAAAGACTGTACAATCTTGACCTTAAACATTGAAATCCACTGTTTTTTTTTATCAACAGAGGACTGATTTGGGGGACTGTTTCATTTTAAAGATAGCTCCATCAGTTTTAGAAATTTCCTCTTTAAATGTATTTAACTCAAAGAGGGTGGGTTAAATAAAATTCGAAATAGATATAGAAACATAATTAGTTAATTAGAACATAATTACTATGATTCACTGTCCTTTAATATCCCTTAAGTAGCTCATGAAGATAAGCACACTTGAGAGACAGAGGTCTAAGGCCCTGTAGGATAGGGTCTGTATGAGGGTCCTCTGATGCTGTGAAGATCCCCACCGACCTACTGTCTTGTGCTGCAGGTCAGCAGGGCTGTGTTGCTGTGCAGGCCCTGGGGAGGACCGCTTCATCCCCTTTCCTACCTTCTAGAGGCCAGTTATAGTCCATGGCTCATGACCCCTTCCAGCCAATGATCACGCTCCCAGCTCCAATTTTGTCGTCACTTCTTCTCTGACTCTCTTGGCTCCTTCTCTTTAGGACTCTTGGGATCATGTTTGGCCTCTGGATAATCCAGGATAGCCTTCCTGTCCTAAGATCCTTAACTCACTGACATCTGCAGGGTCCCTTTCCCATGTATGGTCACACATATTCACAGGTCCTGGGGATCTGAATGTGGACATTTTTAAGAGGCCATTATTCAATGTATAGTTGTGTCTTTAAGACAAACAGTACCCAGCTGGAAGAAGATCCCCTGAGCTCTGTGATCCATGGTCAGAAGAGTCCAACTCTGTTCTTAGTCTCTGCTTTCCCAAGCAGTTTTTCACATTTCTGCATCTCTCATCTCTCATCTTTCCCACCTTTCCATTTTCATGTCTTGTTCTTAGTCATTTTAAAAGGACCAAAGCAGGAGTAATGATTATATGCCTTTCATATATCAAGGGGATATACAGCCTGTGCATGATAACATGAGCTCTTGATTCTGCATGAGTTATGAGGCAAGATGGGGAGGATACAAGGGATCGTGGCAGCCTGAAAAATGTTCATCGTACAATCAGCAGCAGGAGCAAGTAGCTCAGCTCCACGTCTCTGTCGTGGTCCCAGAGCAAATGCATTTTATTGATTTTTATGTTTGAAAGGCTCATCCACTCAGGTAGCATATTTAATATTTCAGGTACAATTGAAATAAGCTGAAACTCCTACACTTTAGAGAAAAAGTTGTGGCAAATTGTGTAACTACCTGCAAGTTTATTTATACATCTATTGACTTCTCAGTTATCTTTTCTGTTTCTCTTGGCTTTTAGCAAGCAATGTAGGTGTTCTTGTTCAAGTTAAGAATGATCCCTTTTAAGATCCTACAAAGGCTTGGTGCTGGAGAGATTTCTTTCCAGAAATTATTTGAAGGTGTGAGAGATTCTATCAGAAGGAAGTAGATGGTTGATAATAAATGGTTAAAAAAATCATTTAAATCCCAATTGAGAGAGGCTTGTTTCCATTACCAATAAGTGTTATGAGCAGGTAAACGTCATTCATCTGTTATTCCAAAGATTGTCCACAAGCACTTTGTGAAGTTTCCCCCACCTCTCTGTTCCTGTTCTTTCTGCCTCTTTGGTCACTTCTAATTCCCACACTGCTGGGTCCCAATGCTGGTATGCCACTCCTGAACTCTTCAGAACACTCTGTCACCACCACAGGGACCTTCACATGGGCTTATCCTCCTTACCCCTCCATTCCTTTCCAGTATCTTCCACGAAACTTCCAAGAGGATCTTTTCACAAGAGCAGCGTCTCCAGCTTCCTGACAGTTATCCCAGGTCTAATAGTCTGGTTCTCGCAAAGTTACCTTATTCTGTTTTCCTCTCTGGGATGGCTGGAAAAGCAACACTCTAACTACAATTTCCCAAATGAATTCCTTAAAATACAAGTTTCCTCACATGCTAATACTTACCAGGTGAAAAATATGTTCAGTTGTCCACTAAACCCTGAGAGCCCATAATGTGCATTGGCATGTGTGAAAACAGTGTCCTAAGTAACCTGTCCCATGCTGTTTTTTTTTTTTTTTTTTTTTTTTTTTTTTTTTTAATTTTTTATTGTGGGTTGTTCAAAACATTACAAATTTCTTGACATATCATATTCCACACTTTGATTCAAGTGGGTTATGAACTCCCACCTTCACCCCATACACAGATTGCAGAATCACATCAGTTACACATCCATTGATTTACATATTGCCATACTAGTGTCTGTTGTGCTCCGCTGCCTTTCCCATCATCCACCCTCCCCCCTCCCCACCTCTCCCCTCCCCTCCCCTCCTCTCTCTCTACCTCCTCCACTGTATAACCCTGAGGGTCTCCTTCCATTACCGTGCAATTTCCCTTCTCTCTCCCTTTCCCTCCCACCTCTCATCCCTGTTAAATGTTAATCTTCTTCTCCTGCTCTTCATCCCTACTCTGTTCTTAGTTACTTTCCTTATATCAAAGAAGACATTTGGCATTTGTTTTTTAGGGATTGGCTAGCTTCACTTAGCATAATCTGCTCTAATGCCATCCATTTCCCTGTAAATTCTATGATTTTGTCATTTTTTAATGCAGAGTAATACTCCATTGTGTATAAATGCCACATTTTTTTTATCCATTCGTCTATTGAAGGGCATCTAGGTTGGTTCCACAGTCTTGCTATTGTGAACTGTGCTGCTATGAACATCGATGTAGCAGTGTCCCTGTAGCATGCTCTTTTTAGGTCTTTAGGGAATAGACCAAGAAGGGGAATAGCTGGGTCAAATGGTGGCTCCATTCCCAGCTTTCCAAGAAATCTCCATACTGCTTTCCAAATTGGCTGCACCAATCTGCAGTCCCACCAGCAATGTACAAGTGTACCCTTTTCCCCACATCCTCGCCAGCACTTGTTGTTGTTTGACTTCCTAATGGCTGCCAATCTTACTGGAGTGAGATGGTATCTTAGGGTGGTTTTGATTTGCATTTCTCTGACAGCTAGAGAAGTTGAGCATTTTTTCATGTACTTGTTGATTGACTGTATGTCCTCCTCTGTGAAGTGTCTGTTCAGGTCCTTGGCCCATTTGTTGATTGGGTTGTTTGTTCTCTTATTGTCTAATTTTTTGAGTTCTTTGTATACTCTGGATATTAGGGCTCTATCTGAAGTGTGAGGAGTAAAGATTTGTTCCCAGGATGTAGGCTCCCTATTTACCTCTCTTATTGTTTCTTTTGCTGAGAAAAAACTTCTTAGTTTGAGTAAGTCCCATTTGTTGATTCTAGTTATTAACTTTTGTGCTATGGGTGTCCTATTGAGGAATTTGGAGCCCGACCCCACCGACTGTAGATCGTAGCCAACTTTTTCTTCTATCAGACGGCGCGTCTCTGATTTGATATCAAGTTCCTTGATCCATTTTGAATTCACTTTTGTGCATGGCGAGAGAAAGGGATTCAGTTTCATTTTGTTGCATATGGATTTCCAGTTTTCCCAGCACCATTTGTTGAAGATGCTATCCTTCCTCCATTGCATGCTTTTAGCCCCTTTATCAAATATAAGATAGTTGTAGTTTTGTGGATTGGTTTCTGTGTCCTCTATTCTGTACCATTGGTCCACCCGCCTGTTTTGGTACCAGTACCATGCTGTTTTTGTTACTATTGCTCTGTAGTATAGTTTGAAGTCTGGTATCGCTATACCGCCTGATTCACACTTCTTGCTTAGCATTGTTTTTGCTATTCTGGGTCTTTTATTTTTCCATATGAATTTCATGATTGCTTTCTCTATTTCTACAAGAAATGCCATTGGGATTTTGATTGGCATTGCATTAAACCTATAGAGAACTTTTGGTAATATCGCCATTTTGATGATGTTAGTTCTGCCTATCCATGAACAGGGTATATTTTTCCATCTTCTAAGATCTTCTTCTATTTCTCTCTTTAGGGTTCTGTAGTTTTCATTGTATAAGTCTTTCACCTCTTTTGTTAGGTTGATTCCCAAGTATTTTATTTTTTTTGAAGATATTTTGAATGGAGTGGTTGTCCTCATTTCCATTTCAGAGGATTTGTCGCTGATATACAGGAATGCCTTTGATTTATGCGTGTTGATTTTAAATCCTGCCACTTTGCTGAATTCATTTATTAGCTCTAATAGTTTCTTTGTAGAGCCTTTTGGGTCTGCTAGATATAGAATCATATCATCTGCAAATAGTGATAATTTAATTTCTTCTTTTCCTATTTTTATGCCTTTAATTTCTTTCGTCTGTCTAATTGCTCTGGCCAGTGTTTCGAGAACTATGTTGAAGAGAAGTGGAGAGAGAGGGCATCCCTGTCTTGTTCCAGATTTTAGAGGGAATGCCTTCAGTTTTTCTCCATTCAGAATAATGCTAGCCTGAGGCTTAGCATAGATTGCTTTTACAATATTGAGGTATGTTCCTGTTATCCCTAGTTTTTCTAGAGTTTTGAACATAAAGGGATGCTTTACTTTGTCAAATGCTTTTTCCGCATCTATCGAGATGATCATATGGTTCTTATTTTTAAGTCTATTGATGTGGTGAATAACATTTATTGATTTCCGTATATTGAACCAGCCTTGCATCCCAGGGATGAATCCTACTTGATCATGGTGTACAATTTTTTTTATATGTTTTTGTATCCGATTCGCCAGAATTTTATTGAGGATTTTTGCATCTAGGTTCATTAGAGATATTGGTCTGTAGTTTTCTTTCTTTGAAGTGTCTTTGTCTGGTTTAGGTATCAGGGTGATGTTGGCCTCATAGAATGAATTTGGAAGTTCTCCCTCCTTTTCTATTTCCTGAAGTAGCTTGAAAAGTATTGGTATTAGTTCTTCTTTAAAGGTTTTGTAAAATTCTGCTGTATACCCATCGGGACCTGGGCTTTTCTTAGTTGGTAGTCTTATTATGGTTTCTTCTATCTCCTCAATTGATATTGGTCTGTTTAGGTTTTCTATATCCTCCTGACTCAATCTGGGCAGATCATATGACTTAAGAAATTTATCTATGCCTTCACTATCTTCTAATTTATTGGAGTATAAGGATTCAAAATAGTTTTTGATTATCTTCTGTATTTCTGAAGTGTCTGTTGTGATATTGCCTTTTTCATCCCGTATGCTAGTAATTTGAGTTCTCTCTCTTCTTCTCTTCACTAGCATCGCTAAGGGTCTGTCGATTTTGTTTATTTTTTCAAAGAACCAACTTTTAGTTTTGTCAATTTTTTCAATTGTTTCTTTTGTTTCGATTTCATTAATTTCAGCTCTGATTTTAATTATTTCTTGCCTTCTACTTCTTTTGCTGTTGTTTTGCTCTTCTTTTTCAAGGATTTTGAGATGAAGTATGAGATCATTTATTTGTTGGTTTTTTCTTTTTTTAAGGAATGAACTCCAAGCAATGAATTTTCCTCTTAGAACTGCTTTCAATGTGTCCCATAGATTCCGATATGTTGTGTCTGTGTTTTCATTTATCTCTAAGAATTTTTTAATTTCCTCCTTGATGTCTTCTATAACCCATTGATCATTCAGTAACCTATTGTTCATTCTCCAAGTGATGTATGCTTATTCCTTCCTTCTTTTATCGTTGATTTTCAGTTTCATTCCATTATGATCAGATAAGATGCATGGTAATATCTCTACTCCTTTATATTGTCTAAGAGTTGCCCTGTGACATAATATATGATCTATTTTTGAGAAGGATCCATGTGCTGCTGAGAAAAAAGTGTAACTGCTTGATGTTGGGTGGTATACTCTATATATGTCAATTAGGTCTAGGTTATTAATAGTGTTATTGAGTTCTATAGTTTCCTTATTCAACTTTTGTTTGGAAGATCTGTCCAGTGGCGAGAGAGGTGTGTTGAAGTCTCCCATGATTATGGTGTGGTGGTCTATTAGACTCTTGAACTTGAGAAGAGTTTGTTTGACGAACATAGCTGCACCATTGTTTGGGGCATAAATATTTATGATTGTTATGTCTTGTTGGTGTATGGTTCCCTTAAGCAGTATGTAGTGTCCCTCTTTATCTCTTTTGATTAACTTTGGCTTGAAATCTATTTTATTTGATATGAGTATGGACACGCCTGCTTGTTTCCGAAGTCCATATGAGTGATATGATTTTTCCCAACCTTTCACCTTCAGCCTATGTATGTCTTTTCCTATCAAATGCGTCTCCTGTAGGCAGCATATTGTTGGGTCTTGTTTTGTGATCCATTCTACTAGCCTGTGTCTCTTAATTGGTGAGTTTAAGCCATTAACATTTAGGGTTATTATTGAGATATGGGTTGTTCTTCCAGCCATATTTGTTTATTTCTGTTACTAAACATTGTTTGTTTTCCTCTTTGATTGTTTCCCCCCCCCTTTACTGTCCTACCTCCCACTGTTGGTTTTCTTTGTTATTTTCCATTTCCTCTTCCTGTAATACTTTGGCTAGGATGTTTTGAAGAGATGGTTTTCTAGCTGCGAATTCTTTAAACTTTTGTTTATCGTGGAAGGTTTTAATTTCATTCTCCATCCTGAAGCTTAATTTCGCTGGATACACAATTCTTGGTTGGAACCCATTATCTTTCAGTGTTTGAAATATGTTATTCCAGGATCTTCTAGCTTTCAGAGTCTGTGTTGAAAGATCAGCTGTTATCCTGATTGGCTTGCCCCTAAATGTAATCTGCTTCCTTTCTCTTGTAGCTTTTAAAATTCTCTCCTTATTCTGTATGTTGGGCATCTTCATTATAATGTGTCTAGGTGTGGATCTCTTATGATTTTGCACATTCGGCGTCCTGTAGGCTTCTAGGATTTGGGATTCTGTCTCATTCTTCAAGTCTGGGAAGTTTTCTTGTATTATTTCATTGAATAGACTGCTCATTCCTTTGGTTTGGAGCTCTGTACCTTCCTGTATCCCAATGACTCTTAAGTTTGGTCTCTTAATGTTATCCCATATTTCTTGGATGTTCTGCTCATGGTTTCTTAACAGTCTTGCTGAGCTGTCTATGTTCTTTTCCAGTTGAAATACTTTGTCTTCATTGTCTGATGTTCTATCTTCTAAGTGTTCTACTCTGTTGGTAGTATTCTCCATTGAGTTTTTAAGTTGGTTTATTGCTTCCTGCATTTCTAGGATTTCTGATTGCTTGTTTTTTATAACCTCTATCTCCCTGTATAGTTGATCCTTTGCTTCCTGGATTTGTTTGCGTAATTCGTTGTCGAAGTGATCTTTCATTGTCTGATTTTGCTGTTTAATGTCTTCCTTGATACTCCAGATCATCTGAAGCATGTATATCCTGAATTCTTTATCTGACATTCCATCTGCTGCAGCTGTTACCTCTTCTAAAGTTGCGTTGACCTGCATTGCTTGTGGTCCTTTCTTTCCTTGTCTTTTCATACTGCTTGCATATCTTTCCTGCAGGTGCGGGCGGCGGCTCTGCTCTCTCCTTATTCCAATTGGGGTGTCGTGGCTACCACGCCGGCAGGTCACTGGGCCTGTTCTGGGAGCTGGTGGCGGCTCTGTTCTGCCCCTACTCCAATTGGGGTGACGTGTCTGTCGTACCAGCAGGCCACTGGGCCTGTCCCGCTGGTCGGTCGCAGATCTGCCCACCTTTCGGGCACGGGTGGAGGCTCTGCTTTGCCCCTACTCCAATTGGGGTGTCGTGACTACCCCGCCTGCAGGATGCTGGGTCTGTTCCTGGCAAGGGAGGCGACTCTGCTCTGTCACTACTCCAATTAGGGTGGTGTTTGTACCCCGCCGGCAGGCTCCTGGGCCTGATCCGCCGGTCTGTTGTAGGTCTGCCTACCTTGAAGGCGCGGGCGGCGGATCTGCCCTGCCCCTCCTACCACGCCTGCGGACCCCTGGGCCTGATCTGCAGGTTGATCACTGGTCTGCTCACCCTGCGGGCACGGGTGGCGGTTCCGCTCCACCCCCACTCCAATTGGGGTCACGTGACCACCACACTGGCAGGGCCTGATCCGGGCGTGGGATAAGGATCTGCTCTGCCCCTACTCGAGTTGGGGTGACGTGTGTACCACACTGGCAGGCCACTGGGCCTGACCCGCCAGGCTGCCACAGGTCTGTTTACCTTGCAAGCGTGAAGGGCGGCTCTGCCCTACCCCTCCTACCACGCCCATGTACTACTGGGTCGTGGGTCTGCCCACCTGGCAGGTGTGGGTGGCGGCTCCGCTCCGCCCCCTCTCCAATTGGGGTCACGCGGTCACCACGCTGGCGAGCCGCTGGGCCTGCTCCGGGGGCTGGCGGCGGCCCGGCTCCTTCCCTCTGGCTCGAGGACAAATTGAGGAGACTCGGGTGACTGAGCCTCACCCCCCTTACCAGGAGACCAACTGCTTATGTCACCGCTGGTATTGATGAAGATCTCTCCTCCACCGCTTCTGCTGACATCAGATCTCTGCCATGTTGGTATCCTATGCGAATGGCAGCATTTCGTTCCCCTTGCCAGGCAACCCAAGCAATGGGTGAGTCCTGACCTGCCCTCAGCAGGACCCGGACCGAGACACAGTTTCCGCGGGCTCCTAGCCCCGGTCCAGGGAAGTTCCGGGAGCCGGAACTCGGCCGCTCCGTGCTCGGTGTAAGCTCCTATAAGTGTAAGCTCCAAGAAGCAGCCCCCGCGGGCTCAGTTCCGGGAGCCGGAATTCGGCCGCTTAGTGCTTGGTGTATGCTCTGATAGGAGCAGGGTCCAAGAAGCAGCCTCCGCGGGCTCCGCAGCCCTGAGCCAGGGCGGTTCCGGGACGGTTCCGGGAGCCGGGACGGTTCCGGGAGCCGGAACTCGGCCGCTCTGTGCTCGGTGTAAGCTCCTATAAGTGTAAGCTCCAAGAAGCAGTCCCCGCGGGCTCAGTTCCGGGAGCTGGAATTCGGCTTCTTGGTGTTTCGTGTTTGCTCTGATATTAGCAGGGTCCAAGAAGCAGCCTCCGCAGGCTCCGCAGCCCGGAGCCAGGGCGGTTCCGGGACGGTTCCGGGAGCCGGAACTCGGCCGCCCCGCGCTCCGTGTTCACTCCGATAAGATCAGATTTTAAGAAGCCCCCAGGCGCTGAACCCTAGCAATCTGTCTGCAAGCCGCAGGTGAATTGCAGCCTGAAATTACCTGTTCTATGGCTGAATGAGCTGCGGTCAGTCAAAAACAGGTGTGGTGACGTCAGTTTACCAACATGGTGGCTGCTGGCCTCCTCTGTGGTCTGACCAGTGTGGAGAACCGAGATGGACCGCTTCCTTCCCCGTCTCGAACCCAGAATTCAGCCCTGAGTGCGGTGCTTGCGCATCTGGCAGAAACTGCAGCGCTGTAACCCTGCGTCTCT